>NC_053426.1:28241326-28541326 GCF_007990345.1 Gossypium hirsutum | reverse complement strand
TATTATGTTGTGTTTGAACTTTGGTATGTAAACTTTTAGCCATGCGAAAATGGCATAAATGTTCGGTTGGGTTTGGTTTCATAACGTTAGGTCGTAAGTCTTGATAATTCGACTTTTTTTATGCCATATGTCATGGTTGATTATTTTTGGTGTTAAAATTCATGATATGGCAATAGTGTAGTAGGGAGATGTTTGACAATGATTAGCCTTTGGCATGGATAGTCATGATCATAATTGGTGATATGTATGATGAATTACTAGTTAGATCAAGGAGAAATCACGAAATAGGCATAGTTGCTTTCGTAACAGATGCTGGCAGCAGCAGTGACGTGAGATTGAAAAATCACTAAAAATAGTAGGAGTGGAATTAATTAATGAATAAATTATTTAATCGAAGCTTGATGAGTCTATTTTCATATAGAAGTAACAAAATGATCATATGGACAGTATGTTAAGAGATATTCAGGTTCTCGTGAGACAGGGCCAGAACGGTTTCTGGATTCCCTGTTCCGACTTTGGAAATTCATTATAAATTAACCAGAGATAATTAGGAGTCATGCCATATATTTACAGATTCCTCTCTGAGTCTAGTTTCTATAGAAACAAACGGCATCGGTATTGATGCTCTGTGCAGGGAGATATCCAAGTCGTAATGCGCAAAGGTCAGTGTAGTTGATCCCTGTAACATGGGAGACTTTGACTAATAAACTGTACTAATTGGCCCAACCAAAAATTCTACAAAAATTCTACCATATAGGTATATGAGTCTAGTTCCAGGAAAAATTTACGGAACTGGATTTCGAGTTTCAGAACTCAAGATATGATTTTTAAAGCGACTAGTACGCAGATTGGCAGCTTGTCTGGGAAATGTCAAATAAGTGGTTTGAAGTCTGTTAACACCTCGTTTCGACTCCGGCGACGGTCTCGGGTTCGGGGTGTTACATCTTGAGCTAATTCAAACAAATTTAACTTATTAAAGTCTCATTATGCTAGCTTATGGCCGAATATGACAATGAATTTGATAGGTCATATGGCCACCTTTAGCTCAAATACAAAATGGTCATACGCATTTTTAATCACATTAAGCAATTTAATACCATTAATCTAACATTTCCTCATGTGCAACTTTATGACCGAATACACATATCATTAACTCAATATCAATTAACTAAGCACTTAAACAAATTCTCTTTAACTATACACACATTCGGCAATGACAAAGACAATTTAGCAAACCTTAAATTCAACTTATAACAATATATATATACTCAATATTCAAAGCATTTAACATCACTTCACCATAATTTTTACATCATGGCCGAATGTTCCTTTGAACCATTTACCCTTACAAGGCATAAATTTCACCATCAAAACTAACAAGCTTATAATCCCATGACCGAAACCTCTAACAACACCAATTAAAAATACTTCATGGCTTTGAGGTAAAACCAAGAAAGAAACTCATAAATATCGAGATATAAGCACTAACATTGTTCATCTAGATTTAGCATGAAACAACATCCATCACCCTTATAATTACAATAGCCGAAAACCTTACTCATTCCAAAATCCAAATCTCAACTTGGGTCACAAAAATAACTTGATATCTCATCAACACAACATCAACACCAAGCAAGAATGATACATCCATGGCCGAGTATCATCTCCATCACATAGCAAGATTTAGACCATGGGCTAGGTAGAACTCAAGCTAACAACTAAAACATGCATGCATCTCATGGAACATCATCAAACATACCTCCTCCTAAAACACCAACCAACCGAACTTGAAGCAAGAAGACTCCTTTCTTCTTCCTTTGATTTTTCAGTCAAGAAGAACAATGAGGATGAAGCCTTTTTCTTTTTTTTTCTTTTAGGTACGGCACAATGGGGGAACAACCACACACATTTTTTTTGTTTCTCCTCCTACTAACACTAATATTTTATTGCCCATGTTCTTTATTTTATTATTCCTAACATAAAGCATTAACCCAACATGTTTATGACATGTTTTAGCCACAACATTTTGTCCACCCTCATGCTCATGGCCGGCCACTACTAATTAGGGGGGAAAATTGACATGCAAGTCCACACTTTTGATTACATGCACTAATAGATCCTTATAGATTAACCTATCACATTTCAAAAGTGTAACACCCCAATCCCGTATCCGTCGCCGGAATAGATAAAGGGGCATTACCAGTCTTGAAACTCATATCAGAACAGTAAATTTTTTTTTTGAACATTCCTTTAGATAAGTACTAAAGACAGTCAGGGATACAATTTAAACTTCTATAAGTACACATTCAAAAGATGCCATTTTCGCATGGCTTATATACATTAACCAAAATATCCTCTCACTACTAGTCTATTCTATACATGCCATAAGATAATCCAAAACGTAGCAGTACCAAACAGTGGATAGTGATAGTGTGACTAGTTGCTGATGATCCCCGAGCCTGTAGCTTCCAAATGAGATCTATAAAACAGAGGAAACAAAGTACACGGAGTAAGCATTACAATGCTTAGTAAGTTTTAAGCAGTGTCAACAGATAACAATCAAATTATAACATAGTTGTTCGTATTTTTATTTCACTCTTCCTTCGGGCATACCATCCCTTTACCGAATATGCACATCTCATCATATATAATAGGCAGATAAATTCTCACTTGATACTGACCTCTTATGATCATAGGTACATTACATTTTTTTCCTGACTTTCCACATTGACCAAATGCACAATAATCATAGAACAGTCTTATTGCTTTACTCACATGTGCATCACATAACGACCTTGTGATTTAGTCTAAATCAAACTTAAATATAATCTCAAAATACATACCTGACCAACTTAACGCATTGAACGTATTTATTACCAATTGTTACTGTGAAGTTGTATAATCTTACGCTTTACTTGAATCTTCAGCAAAACCTTTAGTTCGGGGCTTACCTGGACAAAATCTCCACACGTAGTCATCGGGTCTTTAGAGCTCGGATATAGTACGAGCATGAAGCCTACGGACATTAATCAGTGATAATATTCTCGCATAAAGCCTGCGGGGTTTTAACCCGGATATAGTACTGACACAAATGCCCTTCGGGACTTATCACATTTATACACTTTCACATCCATCACGTTGGCCACTCGGCCCTATCACATATATACACTTTCACATTCATCACATTGGCCATTCGGCCTTATCACATATATACACTTTCACATTCATCACATCGGCCATTAGGCCTTATCACATATATACACTTTCACATTCATCACATCGGCCATTAGGCCTTATCACATATATATACACTTTCACATTCATCACATTGGCCATTCGGCCTTATCACATATATACACTTTCACATTCATCACATCGGCCATTAGGCCTTATCACATATATACACTTTCACATTTATTCAAATATACTTCACATACCACATATACTATCATGTACAGACTTGGTCTTGGCCGAATCTACATCCATCACTTTCCAATGAATAATTCAATTTTACGCCATACTATCATTTCATATTCGAATACTCATAAACTTACAATATCACGATTTAGAATTCAAGTATGGGTTTAATCAATAGCTTATGAGCAACTAAAACAAGTTTTATCCATGTTTACAACAAAATCACATATTCACTACGAGCTATTTTCCTGACCAATGGTCACTAAATTATTTATAACCGGAGCTACAAGACTCCAAATCACTTGCCGTTAATTTTCCCTAAATATAGACTCGTATATCTTTCATCCATAAATTTTTCAGAATTTTAGGTTTGGCCAATCAATACCAGATTTTTCTTAAAGTTTCCCCTATTTCACTGTTTGACTAATCTGACGAGTCTTCACTACGAATCAAAATTCTCATTGTACAGAATTCAAAGTATGTTCTATTTGATTTCATTTGAAACTAGACTCATTAAGGAGTCTAAGCATATAAATTTTATCTTGTAACCATTTTTGTACAAATTATAGTGATTTTCTTAAAACAGAACAGGGGATTTCGGAGTCATTCTGACACCGTCTCACACAACTTTAAATATCTCTTTATAGGAAATTCCTTTGCTTACACGGTCTCTTTTATAAGAAACTAGACTAATTAAGCTTTGATTGTACATTTTATTCAGCCTATAATTTCACACCAAACATTTATAGTGATTTTCTAAAATCACGTTACTGCGGCTGTCCTGAGCAAATTATTACAATTTGCTCTTAAATTTCCAAGTCCAAACACTTAGGAACTTACCATTTGAGTTTAAGACATATCATGGCCACATCATATCTTATTAAACCAACTCATTAAATCCTATTATAGTTGAATTTACTCAACATTTAATCACTTAAAACTTACCTCGGATGTGGTCGAACGATTTCGGCGGCTATTCGATCACTTTTTCCCTTCCCTTATCCAACTTTGGTCCTCTAAGCTCTTGAGCTAATTCAAACAAATTTAACTTATTAAAGTCTCATTATGCTAGCTTATGGCCGAATATGACAAGGAGTTTGATAGGTCATATGGCCACCTATAGCTCAAACACAAAATGGTCATACGCATTTTTAATCACATTGAGCAATTTAATACAATTAATCTAACATTTCCTCATGTGCACCTTTATGACCGAATACATGCAACACCAAGCTATCTATTCATTCATGTATGCATCTTATTTAAGCATGTATATCCACAATTGAATTCATCATATAAATATCTATGATTTCACTCAAATAATCTCATTACAACACACGGTGCTCCAACCATTATTTAAATTCAAAGCTCGGCTAGTACACATATATACACTAGATTACTAACATTTTCACTTCATCTTAATAGCTAGCTTAGCAAACCTTAATTTAACACATAATTCATACATATCACATTCCAAGCATTCACTCAATTCTATCACTTAAAACACACACATTACTCAATAACTTCATAGTTCAAATTCGGCAACTACACCACTAATATTCAAAATCATATTCGGCCTTAGTACTCCCTTGTTAGCCGATTTTTCTTCATTTAGCAACTAAAATAATAAACCACAACATTTAAATTCATCTCATTCTTCTCCCATTTGACCGAATGAACATTTATCAAATGAAAATTCAACTAAACAACAACATCTTTCTTTCTAAAATGTATATACACCACCCCATCAATTGAAGATAAATTCATGGTAACATTAGTATTGAAAGGTTGCGTTGTGGGCAGCCTAAGAGGACTCGCAACACTTGGCTTAATTGCTGTAACATATCACATTCGGAGGCTGATTCGGACAGCATCAATAATACAATATTTAGACAGCATAAACAGGGCAGCAATTAACAATACCAACAAGGTAAAATTCGGACAGCAATTTGACAGTTTCAACAATTATCAAATAAAAGTTCAAGGAAAACTCACCAAGGTTCCCAACACCGATTCTACCTATTCAATTTGCTCCTCCCCTTTTTAGCCTTCTACTTGAAAATTTCAACTTATAAGCAAACAAATTTCATGGTTTTCCCCTACATGCAGCCGGCCTCTGCTCTCTAGCTTCATTTGAAAGAGACAAGGAAGCAAGATAGAAAAATAAAAGTTGAAGTCTTTCTTTCTTCCATTCACGGCAATGGAGGGGGGGCAACCACACACATTTTTTTTTGTCATCATTTACCTTCCCATTATTATTTTATCCTTTCTCACATAAACCATTAGCACAACATGCTTTATGACATGTTTTGCCCATCACCCTTTGTCATGGCTGGCCACTAGTAATAAAATGGGGGAAATTGACATGCAAGTCCACCCCTTTGATTACATGCACTATTAGATCCTTATGGATTAACCTATCACATTTCAAAAGTGTCACACATAAGTCCTATTACTAAATTCACATGCAATCGACTAAATCGAAGCTTAAAACTTTCACACATTCATATTCACATATTTTAGACAATAAATATCATATTCAAATAATTTGGTGACTCGGTTTAGCGGTCCCGAAACCGCTTTCCGACTAGGGTCATTTTACGGCTGTCACAAAAAGTGTCACACATAAGTCCTATTGACTAAATTCACATGCAATTTACTAAATCGAAGCTTAAAACTTTCACACATTCATATTCACATATTTTAGACAATAAATATCATATTCAAATAATTTGGTGACTCGGTTTAGCGGTCCCGAAACCGCTTTCCGACTAGGGTCACTTTAGGGCTGTCACAACATCACTATAAATCACGAACTCTTTAGCCGATTTAGGTTGAACCAAAACTGGTGCTTCTGTTAACAGTGCTTTCAACTGTTCAAAACTCTATTGAAACTTTTTCGAACATTCAAACTTTACATCTTTTTGTAGCAGTTGAGTGATTGGCATCTGTAACACCCATTGCCTGTACCCGAGGCTGGGATAGGATACGAGGCATTACTAAATATATACACAGTCATTCATGCAAAAAGTCGGGCTATAAATTTTTTTTCTTTAAAACAACTTCATTCATACATGTACAAATTGTCCCTAATATGGGCTTACGAGGCCCAAAATAGCCATGGGAAAAGGATCGAGACTAAATCGGGAACTTTTAGAAAAGTTTGGAAAATTTCCCTAATACAGAGCCTATGCTCATATGAGACAGGGGACACGTATAATGGCCTAAATTCAAGGTTATCAAAACAGTGGTTTCGTAACCACAAATCTAATTTAAAGATAAATTTATTTTAATATTTTTGCACGAATATTGATATGATAGGAAAATCATATGAAAATATCGATAGAAAAATTTTACCAATTTAGTGGTTAGTTAGAAAAAGAAATTATTGAAGAAATTGTGTAAAAACAAGGTATCGAGACCTCGATCTCATAAAACTAAGTCAAAAATATTTGTATAAATATTTATGAAATGTTAGTGATATGGTATTAAAATTTCGTTAGAAAATTTTTACGTTTGGGTAGTTAATTAAGTAAAAAGGACTAAATTGAAAAGAGTGTAAAAGTTACTAAAAGGATTAAATAGCTTAATTTTTAAATGAGAAGGGACATAAATTACAAATAAGCCCAAAAGGAGATATTTTGGGCGGCATAAGCTGAGAAAAATCAGGAGAATTGGTGAAATAAGGGCAAAATGGGAAAATAACAAAATTTACTAAAATAAAAATGGGACCAAATTGGAATATCTAGAATTCTCTTCATATTTCTTCATTATCATCAGCCAAAAATGTCCTAAGGGTTTATTCAAGCTGGTATTTCATAATTTTTGCACCAAGTGAGTTAATCCTTGCCTTTTTCTTATAATTTTTATGTTTTTAAGACTTTTACAACTAGGTCCTACTATTAAATTCATTAGTTTTTGATTTCATGGATGAAATTGAAAGTCACCATGGTTGAATGCTGTAATTTTATGATGAAATAGCATGAAATTGAAGCTTTAATTTGTTTATGAGATGATTGTATTAGGTAATTTCAATAGAAATTGATTTTTAGGACCTAATTATGAAAATGTTTGGAATTAAAGTCTAGTGCTGAAATTCTAATTCCCAAAGGTTGTAAAGTAGTTTAAAGTGATAGAATAAAATGCTAATTGAGAAAAATCAGCTTAATTGAGAGGCTAATTTAGTAGGGACGAAATTATCATTTGTTAAAACCTTGGGAAAAAATTGGTAATAAACATCTTGCACTAAAACAGTTTTGGACAGCAACAGTAGACTAAATTTGAAAAATCACCATAAATTGTGGAAATTGAATTTGAAGATGAAAAAAAAATGGAATTAAAGCTTATTGAGTCTAGTGTCTCATAGAGGAAACAGTGTAAGAAATAGAATTATAAATCATGAGATATAATAAGTTTTGTGAGACAAGGTCAGAATGAATTCGGGTTCCCCTATTCTAACTTTGGAAAATCATCAAAAATTGGAGAAAAATAATTAGGGGTTAAAATTTACATGTTTAAATTATTAATGAGTTTATTTCAATATAAACAAACAGAAACATCATCCAAATTTTGTACTAAGAGATAATTAATTTTTAGTAAAGAAAGGTCGAAGCTGTCAGACAGCAGAATAGGGGTAAGTTTTAAGATTTTACTGTACTTATTGGCTGAACCAAAAATTCTAAAAATTTTATGGTAGAAAGGTATTTGAGTCTAGTTTCAGAAACATCAAGCGTTTTTAATTTGGAATTCTATAGCTTGAGATATAAATAATTTAGTGACTACAACTCAAGTAGACAGCTTTGAATGAACTATAAATAATAGTGGAATTATAGAGAATGTACATATAAGCATGAAATGTATTAAATTGATAATTAAATTTATTTATTTAGATCCAGAAAATTAAAATACGAAGCTAGATCGAAGAAAAGAAAAATTTTGGGATTAGTAGATTGTAACGCCCCGTACCCGAGACCGTTGCCAGAGTCGAACGCGAGGTGTTAACGGACTTAATTCATTTACTTACACAGTTCATTTTAAAATTTCCAGACAAGTTGGCTAACTGCATCATAGCTACTTAAAAAATCATATCTCGAGTTCCAAAACTCAAAAACCGATTCCGTAACTTTTTCCTGAAACTAGACTCATATTTCCATCTACAAATGTTTTTCTAGAATTTTTGGTCAAGCCAATTAGTACAGTTTATTAGTTAAAGTCTCCCCTGTTTCAGGGTTCGACTACTCTGACCTTCATGCATTACGACTTAGATATCTCCCTGTACAGAGCTTCAATACTTATGCCGTTTGTTTCTAATGAAACTAGACTCAAAAAGGAATCTATACATATAGAGCATGACTTCTAATTGTCTCTGGTTAATTTATGGTAAATTTTCAAAATAAGAATAGGGGATCCAGAAAATGCTCTGGTCCTATCTCACGAAAACTTAAACATCTCATAAAATACGGCTCATATGGTCATTTCGTTTCTTTCATATGAAAATAGACTCATCAAGATTCGATTACATAATTTATTCACTATTTAATTCCATTCCTACTATTTTTAGTGATTTTTCCAACTTACGTTACTGCTGCTGTCAGCATCTATTTTAAGGTAAATTTTACCTATTTCATAATTTTCCATGAATCAAATAGCAAATTGACATACATTATTATCAAGGGTAATCCCGATTAGCCATGACGAACGTAGCACCAATAGGACCATGATTGGCCATTCCAATGGCTAGTCATTACCAAACATTTCCACACCACTTAATAACCATATCACAAGACCATAATGTTATACTTCGAAATATACGAGCCATTTTCGCATGGCTATACGAATACACATTACCAAAGGGTACTTAATTAACAACAAGGGTCAGCCCTATACATGCCATTTTCAACATTGAACTAAAAGAGTACCAAAAAGTGGCTTAGATAGTGTGGATGACTTCAACTTTGACACTTCTGAGTCCGGTAGCTGACGAACAAAATCTATAAAACAGAGAATCAAAGTAACAGGGTAAGCATTTTAATGCTTAGTAAGTTCAAGTAATGAAATTATTTACGACTAAAGTATAGCGTTCATATGACTAAATGAATAGCTGCATATACGCATATTCCTAAAATCATACTTACTTCACACTTCAACCAGTATACTCATACACAGGGGATCAAACCGAACTAAAGGCCGGAAGTTGTTAATCAACAGAGCGAATACTATCTAAAAAGGAATTAACTTTTCCGATGCATATACGAAACATACCTTATCGTTTGGATTTTATGAGCGTATTAATTGAAATTATTACAGCAAGATCGCTCAATTCCAAACCCAAGTACCTTCGGGATTTAGCCGGATATAGCAACTCGCACAAATGCCTTCGGGTCTTAGCCCGGATATAGTCAATAGCACAAAAGCCTTCGGGACTTAGCCCGGATATAGTCACTAGCACAAATGCCTTCGGGACTTAGCCCGGATATAGTCAATAGCACAAATGCCTTCGGGACTTAGCCCTGATATAGTCACTAGCACAAAAGCCTTCGGGACTTAGCCTGGATATCATTCGAATAATCATGCACATATATCAATAAATCATGACACATCCATATTTCACTTTCATTACTAAAGCTCAAACACAAGACACTTATCAAACCTTACCAATTTCGGCTCAATAGCCACATACAAAGAGCATGATTTTGATTGGCTTTATAACATGATCTCTATACACATTCGGCTACCCGTCACAAGTATAAACTAATCACCTCAATATATAATTCAAGTAGAATCATTATATCACCGTTTATTTGTTATGCTTATATGTCATGACTTAATCAAATCATAAACTAAGTTCCATTAATCAAAGACTTACCTCGGATATTTGGTACAGTTGCGGAGTGGCTACTCGGTTACTTTCTCTTTTCCCTTATCTGAAATTGCCCCCCTATGCTCTTGAGCTTAAGTTCTACAAATTTTAACTAGTCATTAATCGACTATTCAAGTATTACTTTCAGAATATAATACATATGGATTCGACTTTCACACATATAGATTATAGTAAGCTTTATAAAAATCAATAAATAATTCATTAGCAAATTTTCATTAATGTTTACAATATAATTACAATTTTCCCTATAAGCTGACTTCCTGAGCAACAGTCACTAAAGTTTTTATAACTGGAGCTACGAAACTCAAAATTAATTTTCGTAAATTTTTATTGATAGAAGACTCATTTATCTATTATCAAAAAAATTTTCAAAATTTTTAGTTTAGCCCAACAATACCAGATTTTTCTTAAAGTTCACCTTGTTTCACTGTTTGACTAAATTGACTACTCTTCACTACGAATCAAATTTCTCATTATATAGAATTCAAAATATGTTCTCGTTTATTTTATTTGAAACTAGACTCATTAAGGAGTCTAAGCATATAAATTTTATCTTAGGGTCATTTTTGTACAATTTATACTGATTTTATAAAAACAGAATAGGGAATCTAGTAGTCATTTTGACTCAGCCCCACAATACTTCAAATATCTCAAGATCGGTAACTCTTTTGTTTTTATAGTTTCTTTTCTAAGAAACTAGACTCTTCAAGCTTTAATGACATAATTTATTCAGCTTCTAACTCAAATCCTAAAATTTATGGAAATTTTCCAAAATCACCTTACTGCTGCTGTCCCCAAGCAGATTTTTACCAAATCACTCTTTCACACATTCTTTGTATACATTTTATTTAAGCATGTATATCTACAATCGAATTCATCATATAAATATCTATAAATTCACTCAAACAATCTCAATACAACACATGGTGCTCAAACCATTATTCAAGTTCAAAACTTAGCTAATACACATATATACACTAGCAATCAAATACTAACATTTGCACTTCACCTTAATAGCTAGCTTAGCAAACCTTAATTTAACATATAATTGTTCATAACACAATTAAAGCATCCTCTCCATTCCCTCAATTCAAAACGTATACATTGCCCAATAATATCCAAAATCATATTCGGCCTTAGTACACAACTTGTTAGCCGATTTTTCTCCATCTAGCAACTAATGCACATATGTGCTCATTTGTTAGACTCTACTTCACCTAACTACCAATTTTTTCATCCAAATAACATGAACAACAACCATTTCTTGAACATTTTCTCTTAACCGATTACTCATGTTACCAACAAGATTCAAAATTTGGACATGGGGTAACTAAGGGACTTAGTATCTAGCTTAATACATTCAACAATTTCAAAAGCTACCATGAATTACATACCTTATTCAAGACTAGAAGGAGTGGCTGAATGTTTGTTTCCCCTTCCCCTTTCTTCTTAGAATTTTCGGCCAAAGATGTTAAAAGATGAACACTTTATTTCTTTTCTTTGTTTTATTCACTTAATTAGTTTAACACCCTTTTTCTTTTTTTTCATAAATTATGCCATTAATACATTATTTTATTATTATTACCCATCACATATTGCTTATCCTCATTGTCATGGCCGGCCACTACTATCAAAGTGGGGAAATTGACATGCAAGTCCACCCTTTTGATTACATGCATTATTGAACCACTTCTAGGATTACCTATCCCATTTCACATTTGTCTCACATAAGTCCTATTAAAAAGATTCACATTCAAATGAATAAATTAAAGATTGAAATTTTCACACATGCATGTTCATGCACAATAAACAAAGAAAATAACGGTTCTTTATTTTTATAACTCGGTTTTGTGGTCCTGAAACCACTTTCCGACTAGGGTCAATTTAGGGCTGTCACAACTCTCCCCCACTTAAGAAATTTTCGTCCCCAAAAATCTTACCGGTAAATAGGTTTGGGTATCGTTCTTTCATGGAGTTCTCAGTTTCCCAAGTAGCTTCTTCGATCCCGTGCTTGTGCCATAACACTTTTACTAAAGGAACCTTTTTATTTCGTAATTCTTTCACTTCACGAGCTAGGATACGAATCGGTTCTTCTTCATAACTCATATCGGATTGAATTTCAACCTCGGAGGGATTAATTATGTGCGAAGGATCAGATCTGTAACGTCGAAGCATATAAACATGAAAAACGTTGTGAATCTTTTCGAGATCAGGGGGTAAAATCAATCTATATGCCACTGGACCAACTCATTCGGATATTTCATACGGCCCTATGAACCTCGGACTCAGTTTGCCCTTATGGCCAAATCTGAGTATCTTTTTCCAAGGTGAAACTTTAAGAAACACTTTGTCTCCCACCTGATACTCAATATCTCTTCGTTTTAAATCCGCGTACGACTTCTGACGATCTGATGCTGCCTTTAGACTTTCACGAATTATCTTTACTTTTTGCTCAGCATCTTTAATCCAATCAACTCCGAAAATTTTACTTTCACCGAGCTCGGTCCAAAACAATGGTGTATGGCATTTACGATCGTACAAAGCCTCGTAAGGTGCCATCTTAAGACTTGATTGAAAACTATTGTTGTAAGTGAATTCAATCAAAGGTAAATACCGCTCCCATGAACCACTAAACTCAAGGATGCAACATCTCAACATATCCTCGAGTACCTGAATTATCCGCTCGGATTGACCATCAGTTTGTGGATGAAATGCGGTGCTAAAATGCAACTTGGTACCCAAAGCTTCTTGCAATTTCTTCCAAAATCGCGATGTGAATCTCGGATCTCTATCTGACACAATGGAAATAGGTACTCCATGTAACCTTACAATCTGAGATACATACATTTCAGCTAGCTTGTCAAGGGAATAATCCGTACGTACAGGAATAAAATAACCTGACTTTGTCAGTCTATCAACAACAACCCAAATCGCGTCTTTCTTACTTGCCGACAATGGCAACCCAGATACAAAATCCATCGTGACTCGATCCCATTTCCATTCAGGTATCATGATCGGCTGAAGTAAACCTGTAGGCACTTGATGTTCCGCTTTCACTTGTTGACATATTAAACACTTCGAAACAAAACCGGAAATGTCTCGTTTCATACCATGCCACCAAAACTGACGTCTCAGATCGTTGTACATTTTCGTACTCCCCGGGTGAATCGACATTTGGCTACAATGAGCTTCGTTCAGAATCATCGAAATAAGTTCTGAATTTCTTGGAACACACAAACGACTTCTGAACCTCAAACAATTGTCATCATCAACTTGAAACTCTGATTCCATATTCGAAACACATTCAGCCCATTTTGCAACCAATTCATCATCGACTTCCTGAGCTTCACGAATTTGATGAATCAACAATGGTTTGGCCTTTAATTCTACTACTAACACATTGTCGGATAGAACAGACAAGTGTACGTCCATCGCTCGTAAAGCAAACAGTGATTTACGACTTAAAGCATCCGCAACCACATTAGCCTTAAATTTAGTAGCCCCGTGTTTTCGGATTCTATCAACTGGGGGCTTATTTAACCTTATCTGGTCAGTTACCGGAGGTATCGCAGGTGCAGGGGTTGTATTGGTCAGGAATGGGGGTTGTGGAACAGCCGTATTAGTTCGAATGTATTGATTGAACCACTCATTCATTACGCTATAAAAAGCCTGTCTAGCTTCATCATTCTAATTACTAGCAATAGGTTGAGAGTCCGCCGGCGCTGTCCCTTGCGCGGGAGCAGGCGCTACACTCTCAACATCATCAGCTACCGCTCGGTTGGGATCGGGATCCATTACTATAAGTAAACACATTTTTAACTGTTAGAAATCACCACACTATCAATAAACACATAATGGCATGTATAGCTAAACCCGAACGTATTACGGTGGTCCAAGAATCGACTAAACCTTGGCTTTGATACCAATAAAATTGTAACGCCCCGTACCCGAGACCGTTTCCGGAGTCGAACACGAGGTGTTAACGGACTTAATTCATTTACTTACACAGTTCATTTTAAAATTTCCAGACAAGCTGGCTAACTGCATCATAGTTACTTCAAAAATCATATCTCGAGTTCCAAAACTCGAAAACCGATTCCGTAAATTTTTCCTGAAACTAGACTCATATATACATCTATAAATTTTTTTCTAAAATTTTTGGTCAAGCCAATTAGTACAGTTTATTAGTTAAAGTCTCCCCTATTTCAGGGTTCGACTACTCTGACCTTCATGCATTACGACTTAAATATCTCCCTGTACAGAGCTTCAATACTTATGTCGTTTGTTTCTAATGAAACTAGACTCAAAAAGAAATCTATACATATAGATCATGAATTCTAATTGTCTTGGGTTAATTTATGGTAAATTTTCAAAATCAGAACAGGGGATCCAGAAAACGCTCTGCCCCTGTTTCACGAAAACTTAGACATCTCATAAAATACGGCTCATATGGTCATTTCGTTTCTTTCATATGAAAATAGACTCATCAAGATTCGATTACATAATTTATTCACTATTTAATTCCATTCCTACTATTTTTAGTGATTTTTCCAACTTACGTCACTGCTGCTGTCAGCATCTATTTTAAGGTAAATTTTATCTATTTCATAATTTTCCATGAATCAAATAGCAAATTGACATACATTATTATCAAGGGTAATCCCGATTAGCCATGACGAACGTAGCACCAATAGGACCATGATTGGCCATTCCAATGGCTAGTCATTACCAAACATTTCCACACCACTTAATAACCATATCACAAGACCATAATGTTATACTTCGAAATATACGAGCCATTTTCACATGGCTATACGAATACACATTACCAAAGGGTACTTAATTAACAACAAGGGTCAGCCCTATACATGCCATTTTCAACATTGAACTAAAAGAGTACCAAAAAGTGGCTTAGATAGTGTGGATGACTTCGACTTTGACACTTCCGAGTCCGGTAGCTGACGAACAAAATCTATAAAACAGAGAATCAAAGTAACAGGGTAAGCATTTTAATGCTTAGTAAGCTCAAGTAATGAAATTATTTACGACTAAAGTATAGCGTTCATATGACTAAATGAATAGCTGCATATACGCATATTCCTAAAATCATACTTACTTCACACTTCAACCAGTATACTCATACACAGGGGATCAAACCGAACTAAAGGCCGGAAGTTGTTAATCAACAGAGCGAATACTATCTAAAAAGGAATTAACTTTTCCGATGCATATACGAAACATACCTTATCGTTTGGATTTTATGAGCGTATTAATTGAAATTATTACAGCAAGATCGCTCAATTCCAAACCCAAGTACCTTCGGGATTTAGCCGGATATAGCAACTCGCACAAATGCCTTCGGGTCTTAGCCCGGATATATTCAATAGCACAAAAGCCTTCGGGACTTAGCCCGGATATAGTCACTAGCACAAATGCCTTCGGGACTTAGCCCGGATATAGTCAATAGCACAAATGCCTTCGGGACTTAGCCCAGATATAGTTACTAGCACAAAAGCCTTCGGGACTTAGCCCGGATATCATTCGAATAATCATGCACATATATCAATAAATCATGACACATCCATATTTCACTTTCATTACTAAAGCTCAAACACAAGACACTTATCAAACCTTACCAATTTCGGCTCAATAGCCACATACAAAGAGCATGATTTTGATTGGCTTTATAACATGATCTCTATACACATTCGGCTACCCGTCACAAGTATAAACTAATCACCTCAATATATAATTCAAGTAGAATCATTATATCACCGTTTATTTGTTATGCTTATATGTCATGACTTAATCAAATCATAAACTAAGTTCCATTACTCAAAGACTTACCTCGGATATTTGGTACAGTTGCGGAGTGGCTACTCGGTTACTTTCTCTTTTCCCTTATCTGAAATTGCCCCCCTATGCTCTTGAGCTTAAGTTCTACAAATTTTAACTAGTCATTAATCGACTATTCAAGTATTACTTTCAGAATATAATACATATGGATTCGACTTTCACACATATAGATTATAGTAAGCTTTATAAAAATCAATAAATAATTCATTAGCAAATTTTCATTAATGTTTACAATATAATTACAATTTTCCCTATAAGCTGACTTCCTGAGCAACAGTAACTAAAGTTTTTATAACTAGAGCTACGAAACCCCAAATTAATTTCTGTAAATTTTTCTTGACAGAAGTCTCATTTATCTATTACCAAAAAAATTTTCAAAATTTTTAGTTTAGCCCAACAATACCAGATTTTTCTTAAAGTTCACCTTGGTTCACTGTTTGACTAAACTGACTACTCTTCACTACGAATCAAATTTCTCATTGTACAGAATTCAAAATATGTTCTCGTTTATTTTATTTGAAACTAGACTCATTAAGGAGTCTAAGAATATAAATTTTATCTTAGGGTCATTTTTTTACAATTTATACTGATTTTATAAAAACAGAACAGGGAATCTAGTAGTCATTTTGACTCAGCCCCACAATACTTCAAATATCTCAAGATCAGTAACCCTTTTGTTTTTATAGTTTCTTTTCTAAGAAACTAGACTCTTCAAGCTTTAATGACATAATTTATTCAGCTTCTAACTCAAATCCTAAAATTTAAGGCAATTTTCCAAAATCACCTTACTGCTGCGGTCCCCAAGCAGATTTTTACCAAATCACTCTTTCACACATTCTTTGTATACATTTTATTTAAGCATGTATATCTACAATCGAATTCATCATATGAATATCTATAAATTCACTCAAACAATCTCAATACAACACATGGTGCTCAAACCATTATTCAAGTTCAAAACTCGGCTAATACACATATATACACTAGCAATCAAATACTAACAGTTGCACTTCACCTTAATAGCTAGCTTAGCAAACCTTAATTTAACATATAATTGTTCATAACACAATTAAAGCATTCTCTCCATTCCATCAATTCAAAATGCATACATTGCCCAATAATATCCAAAATCATATTCGGCCTTAGTACACAACTTGTTAGCCGATTTTTCTCCATCTAGCAACTAATGCACATATGTGCTCATTTGTTAGACTCTACTTCACCTAACTACCAATTTTTCATCCAAATCACATGAACAACAACCATTTCTTGAATATTTTCTCTTAACCGATTACTCATGTTACCAACAAGATTCAAAATTTGGACATGGGGTAACTAAGGGACTTAGTATCTAGCTTAATACATTCAACAATTTCAAAAGCTACCATGAATTACATACCTTATTCAAGACTAGAAGGAGTGGCTGAATGTTTGTTTCCCCTTCCCCTTTCTTCTTAGAATTTTTGGCCAAAGATGTTAAAAGATGATCACTTTATTTCTTTTCTTTGTTTTATTCACTTAATTAGTTTAACACCCTTTTTCTTTTTTCATAAATTATGCCATTAATACATTATTTTATTATTATTACCCATCACATATTGCTTATCCTCATTTGCATGGCCGGCCACTACTATCAAAGTGGGGAAATTGACATGCAAGTCCACCCTTTTGATTACATGTATTATTGAACCACTTCTAGGATTACCTATCCCATTTCACATTTGTCTCACATAAGTCCTATTAAAAAGATTCACATTCAAATGAATAAATTAAAGATTGAAATTTTCACACATGCATGTTCATGCACAATAAACATAGAAAATAACGGTTCTTTATTTTTATAACTTGGTTTTGTGGTCCCGAAACCACTTTCCGACTAGGGTCAATTTAGGGCTGTCACATAGATTTTTTTATTCGAACAAGTATCGAGGTAAGTTCGTGTAACTTGAATTATATTCTTAAATGCTTGAAATGTATGTTATTGATGTGAATATGATTTGAATGTTCATTGTATGAAAATTGATGAAACATTGATATATTTGATAAAAAGGGGTAGAAATCCCAGTTGAATGAAAGGAAAATTCGATGGATCTCTGAAAAGAAATTGACAATAAAAAGGATCTAGCCCGGACGGGTTATCCTATCCTGATACAGTCCTCTCGAAAAATATGTGTAAAATGGATTTAGCCCGGACGCGTAATCCAAATTAGGATCTAAATTTAGCCTGGACTGCTGGTAATTCAGATCCAAGCTCATTAGAGTAATTATAGTTGCAGGGGATTTAGCCTGGACTGGTAATCTTGCTGTAAGGATGAGGTTCGCGGGAGTGTGCTCTCTGAAATGGAAATGTGCACACATGAATATGAATTGACGGACCTGGAATTGTACACTAAAAGTGTACCTCTGAAAATCCTTCAAAATTTCAAGAAATTCAACGAGATAAATATGGAAAAATAACAAGGGAATGGAAATCATGGTATTGATGAGCTCATCAATCATGGTATACATTATTGACACATGGAAATTATTGGACTGACTTGAATGTTGAGTTTGTACATGTTAGGGTAATAATGCATTGAATAGATATATGAATGTTTATTGCATTGTATTGAAAATATTAGGTAAGTATAATTCTTGTTACATGAGCTTACTGAGCACAAAGTGCTTACCCTATTTCCTTTTCCCCTGTTTTGTAGTGTTAAGGGCTCAGAGGTCGGATTCGGTTAGAGACACATCACACTATCAACCTCAAGATTTTGGTATATAAAGAAACTTTATTTTGGAAATCAATGGCATGTATAAGCTAATAAAGTAAATGTTAATGTGAAATGAATGTAAGGTTAGCCATTGGTATGGCTTACAAATCTTGGTCTTGGTATGTGATGAGGTTATCTTATAAATATGCATGAATCTATCTTGAAAATATGTTGAATTGGATTGGTTGATGTGGATTGGTCTCGGTTTAAAATTGCAGGGAAGGAGGTTAGATATCTATAAAGGGGTTATATTGAGTTAAAAAAATTAATTCGTAAACTCTGGTAATGCCTCATACCCTATTCTGGCAACGAATACGGGTAGGGGCTGTTACAACACACCCATGTGCTCTCTACACGCCCGTGTCCTCCGGCTGTGTAACTCTTTGACTATGACGTCAGCATCAATTTAGTGTCACACGGTCATATCACACGGTCGTGTGACCAGACTGTGTGGTCAATTAAAATTAAGTGATTTTTTTATAAAAAGGTGCAGACTTCACACGGCCAGAGTACACGCCCATGTGGGTAGGCCGTGTCCCTCACACGACCAAGACACATACTCGTGTCTTAGCCCGTGTGTTTACTACTGAGCATACTGACTTGCAAAAATTAGGGTGCAGGGGACACACGGCCATTCAACACGCCCGTGGGGCAGACACTAGACACATACCTGTGTGTCTACCCGTGTGACTATTTAGAGGCTATTTTCCAAGCCATGGGTCACCCTTTTTCATCCATACACACTCATATTTCATGGAAAATTAACATGTTTTATAATTACACTTAAACATCCTTGACATGATTCATACATGTAGACCTTATTACACTTGTTCAAGTTACACTTCTTGTATTGGGGTTATCATTAGCACATTTCACATTTTATACTTAGGCCATGATATAACCACATACCATTTTATGCCATAACCATTCTCAAGTTATTGGGCCTCATTTTACACATCCATTCATGCTAGGCTATACAATTACATCACAAGAAACATTTAAACCTAAACATGTATATTTAGTAGGGTTACCACCCATATCAATATGAGCCACATCTTATGGTTTTATACAAAATGAATTAGCATATCTTCATAAGCCATTTTTTTGGCTGTCCAAATGACACATATAACAAAATGATCAAAAATCCTATACATGCCATTATATCAAAATGAATGTTTCTTTATACCAAAATGAGACTTGTTAATAGTGTGATTAAGGCTCCCACGTCTTCCAAGCTCTATGAGTCCACGAACTCTATAAAATAGGGAAAAATGAAATGGGGGTAAGCATTGACATGCTTAGTAAGTCAATATAACAGGAAAGTAAACTTACCGATTACTTTAACATACAACTGACAATCCATCATCAAGTATGGAATATTTTCCCTACCACATGCACTCAATCATCAAGATTAGAAACATAGTAATATACAATAATAAACAATTAGTAGATGAGCTCGTCATACTAAAAATCTCAATTCCACTTCTCATACTAATCCCATTGAATTTCTCAGAATCTTGATGGATATTCTATAGTACACTTATGGCGTACTAAATCATTTATCATCAATTCATGTTAGTGACCTTTTTAACAAGTGCACTCCCGCGAACCTCATTCTTTTACAGTGGGGTTACCAGTCCAGGATAAATCCCCCGTAGTATAAACTCATAGAGTAATGTCGGGATTACCAGTCCAGGCTAAATCCCCTACAACGACAAATACTCTAATGAGCTAGGATCTGAATTACCAGTCCAGGCTAAATTCAGATCCTAATTCGAATTACGCATCCAGGCTAAATCCATTTAAAACACATATTCTTTGGGAGGCCAGATTACATAAGGAACACCCGTCCGAGCTAGATCCTTTTTACCGTCAATTCATTTTCAAGAATTCCATCGGATACCCTTTTCATTCAATCGGGATATTTAAATCCTTTTTAAATCAATACAATCATGTTTCATGAATTATTATACATTGAGTATCAAAATTTATATCACATTTAAGAATATACATCTAAGTATTTTAAAAGTATTGCTTCGAGTTACATGAACTTACTTGGAAGATGTTTCGGATTTGGATTTCGGTTATTTCGAAACCTTCTGTTTTCCACGGTCAACCTCTGGAATTGCTCTCTCCGGGTCTATATAAAAAAATAAATTATTATTCTATCTCATTATTCAAATTCAGCCCAAAATTTCACTCTTGGGTAAAATGACCACTTTACCCCTAACCTTTTACATTTTTACAATTTGGTCCTAACGCTCGTAAAACGAAATGCATGTATTTTCTTAGTTACCCAAGCCTAGCCAAATCTATTCTAAGCTCATATTATCCCACATTTTCCTCTATTTCATATTTCTACCACACATTTTGTACCTTTTACAAATAAGACCATTTTTTAGTGTTTTAAGGAAAAATCATCTAGTAAAAGATGTTTATCTAACATCTAACTTTTATAATCCTCTCTAAATCATCAAAGAACAATCATCTCATGCATGGGTCAAATTTCTAACATGAACCCTAGCTTGAAATATGGGTAGAAATAGATAGAGCATATTACGAGGATTTCAAAATTTTAAAAAATGTTAGAAAGGGGCTAGGAGTCACTTACTATCAAGCTTGAAAATGTCAAAACCCTAGCTTATGAAACCCTTACAAATTTCGGTAGCCACAAGGAAGAAGATGAGTGAATTTTTCTTTGATTTTCCCTTTTTATTTCATTTATTACTAAATGACCAAAATACCCTTCCTTACTAAACTTTCAAATTTTTCCATCCATGCCCATTTTTGTCCAAAAACTTAGAATTTGGGCAAATTGCTACTTAAGACCTCCTAGCTAATAATCTAAAGCAATTTCATACAAACTACTTCTAGAACACAAGTTTTTCAATTTATTCGATTTGGTCCTTAATTTTCAATTGAACACTTTACACCTAGAATTTCTTCATGAAACTTTCACACATGCATGCTTTCATGTCCTAGACCTCAAAATAATTATAAAACAAATATTTTCACATCAGATTTTGTGGTCCCGAAACCACTATTCTAAGTAGGCTCTAATTTGGGATGTTACAGCATCGCAATCATTGAAAATCCTTTTATGAATCTCCAGTAATAACCTGCTAAGCCCAAAAAGCTACAGACTTCAGATATGTTTCTCAGAGGAATCTTGGTTGTATCAACTCTAATACCGTCGGCTGAAATTATATCTCCCAAGAATCCAACCTCTTTGAGCTAGAACTCGCATTTATTGAACTTTGTGAATAACAATGTTTCACGTAGAGTTTGTAACACAATTCTCAAGTGCTCAGTATGCTCAATTTCATCCGTGAATAGATCAGAATATCGTTAATGAATACCACAACAAATCTTTCTAAATACGGTTTGAATATACAATTCATCAAGTCCATAAAAATTGCAGGAGCATTAGTTAAACCGAAAGGCATAACAAGGAATTAATAATGGCCATATCTTATTCTGAAAGCGGTTTTCGGTACATCCGACTCTTTAACTCGCAACTAATAGTAACCTAATCTCAGATCAATCTTTAAAAATATTGTATCCCCTTTCAACTGATCAAATAAGTCATCAATCCGCGGTAGAGGGTGTTTGTTCTTTATAGCCACTTTATTCAACTGTCTATAGTCGATACGCATGTGCATCGTACCATCTTTCTTTTTTCACAAACAATACTGGTGCACCCCAAGGAGAATAACTCAGTTGTACAAAACCTCTGTCTGTCAATTCTTGCAACTTAGCTTTCAACTCTTTTAATTTTGTTGGAGCCATTTTATACGGAGCTATCGATATCAGAGTTGTTCCCGGTATTAACTCAATATCAAATTTGACTTCTCTGATCGGAGGCAATCCTGGTAATTCTTTTGGAAATACATCCTAAAGCTCACAAAAGCAGGTATGAATTCAATCTTTGATTCTGACACTATCGTATCCAATACGTATGCAAGATATGCATCATAGCCCTTTCTCAAACATTTCTGAGCTAACATAGATGATATCACAATAGGTAATTCATTCGAATCATTAGACTTAATCCGAAGAATCTCACCATTTTGACATTTCAATTCAATAGTATTCTATCTACAATTCATAACGGCATCATGCGTAGTCAGCCAGTCCATACCTAGAATCACATCAAATTCATCGAATGGTAGAAGCATCGAGTCAGCTCGAAAACAGTGACTCCGAATCATCAGAGGATAATTCTTACAAATTTTATCAACTAAAACAAACTTGTCTAAAGGGTTCGATACTTTAATTACAAATTCTGTAGACTAGACAAGTAAACTCTTTTTAAATACTAAATTGATATAGATATATGGATAGGTTGATCCAATATCTATCAACGCAACTATATCAATATCAAAAAGAGAAAAAGTACTAGTAACAACGTCTAGTGATGATGCTTCCTCTCATGCACGTATAGCATAATCCTGGCAGGTGCTCGTGCCTCGGATCTCACAGTCAAATCTCTTGTAGTACCTCTATTACCACTCACATTTCTGGTGTTTTAGGGCGGTCTCCCTCTAGTAGTCAAATTACTTGTTTTCATTGTTTGTTCTCTTTCAACTGTGAACTTTTCTGGACAATCACGGAGAAAATGATCAAAAGATCCACATTTAAAGCAATCTTGCTCACTAATCTGCATTCACCATAATGTCGCTTATTGCAATGTTTACATTCAGATCCAGCATTTCTAACACTTCTCACACTGGCCACAGATGTCACCTGAGGTTTTGAACTTGCTTGTCTCGCATTTCTATCTCTAATAGAAATTCCCACAGAGGCTGTAGAACGAGGATGATATTCTCTAAATTTATTTGATGCTGACTGATGTGGTTTGCCCGTAAATATTTTTCTAGACTCTCTAGCCTCAGAATCAGCTTTTCTTTTCTCTTTACAAAGTTCTTTGACTTTGCAGGCTCGATCAAATAGAACAACAAACTCTTTAAGCTCAAGAATTCCAACCAACACTTTGATTTCTTCGTTCAATCCATCTTCGAATCTTTTACACATTTTAGCTTCAGAAGAAACACATTTACGAGCATATTTGCTGAGTCGTATAAACACTTCATCATACTCTGTAACTAAAATACGACCCTGTTTCAATTCAAAAAATTCTTTTCTCTTCTGATCAATGAATCTTTGGCTAATATATTTCTTTCTAAATTCAACTTGAAAGAAACCCCAAGTAACTTGCTCTGGCGGAACTACGGATATCAAGGTATTCCACCACTGATACGTAGTATCTCTCAACAATGATACAACACACTTCATACATTCTTCGGGTGTGCAGGACAATTCATCAAACATCCGAATCATGTTCTCAAGCCAAAATTCGGCTCTCTCAGGGTCATTATTAGCAATTGCTCTAAATTCCTCAGCTCCGTGTTTCTGAATTCTATCAACAGGTGGTTTATTTAATCAAAAAGGATTGATACCTTGAGTAACTACTGGGATCGGTTGGGGAACAGGTGGAGGTGGAGGTTGCGAAACAGCCGGATTTGTACGAATGTATTGTGCAAACCACTCATTTAATATCTGAAAGAATGCTTCTTTAGCCACCCCGTGACTACTCGTCATAGGCCTAGATTCAGTAGGCGCTACTTTTTGAGCGGGAGCCGGCATGTTACTTTCTACATCGTCCGCAACAGCTCATTCTGGATCCATTACTATATGAAAACACATTTAAGAACGTTAGGAGTCATCACACTATCACAGTTTTAAATATGACATGTATAACTAGACTCACATACGCTACGTAAGTTCTAGAATCAACAAAACTGAAGCTCTGATACCAACAAATGTAACACCCCTAACCTGTAACCATCGCCGGAATAGGTCAAGAGGCATTACCAGACCTGTAACTCAATTCAAAACATTCATTTAACAAATTTCATCACATTTTAGTAACCATCAATCATTCACATTCAAAATATATTTAAATCAATCATACAAAGTCTTAATTATACATTTGGGACTAAATTGATAACATATAAAAAAATTAGAAACTTAGAAAATTTTCAACTTTTCAAATACAACATGCCCGTGTGAACAGGTTGTATGCTTCACACGACATTGGACACGCCTGTATGTCTAAGCCGTGGAAAAACAGGGCATACATACTAACTTGTCCACACAGCCACAAGACACGCCCATGTGCCAGGCCATGTGAAAATGTCGACAACATGCTCATGTGTCAGCCTGTGTGGCACACACGACTGATAGACATGTACGTGTGTCTAGGCCATGTCAAAACTGTAGGGTATACTGACTTTAATTCGTAGGGTACTTCAGGGGACATACGACCATGTACCATGACTGTGTGTCACACACGGTTGAGACACACGCTCGTGTCTTTGCACGTGTGGACAAAAATAGGCTATTTGAAAAGCCAATTTGCCACCCTAAAACATAAGCACTTACATTCATATTAGACTACAATTATGCAACTCAATTGGCAACAAAAATAACCAATTCAATATAGATTATAAGCCATAACCAAGCTTACCATTTACAAATCCAAATACATATTTAATCACATATACAATTCATTCTTCTAACATTTATATATCAAGACTTCATTTACAGAATTTTATTCAAATATTACCATACCAAAACATACACCATTAAGCTCATATATGAAATCAAAATATGATACCAAAATAAGCCAAATTACATGGCTTAACTTATATTCAATTTCATTCTTAAACCATGATACAAAAACATAACTATTATCATCAAACTAGTTTATACATGCCATATTTACATAAATTCATAAGTTCAAAATACCAATTAGAAATTGGATAGTGTGACATGCAACTCCGACTTATCCAAAACGAGCAAGCTAACGAACCCTATAAGACATAGAAATTGAAACAGAGTAAGCTTATAGCTTAGTAAGCCCGTATAATTCAGAATTAAACTTACCATTTATACATAATCAAAGAAATATAATTATGGAACCAATTCATTTAACCAACACCTAAAACACACATATTCATCCAATGTTAGTCATTATAAACATACATGAAATCATCCATTAATACAAGGCTTCATCATTTTAGATTCATAAATCATGTATAACATTAATAACATTTATAAATTGTATCTCGTCAATATAAAATTATTTAGGCCTGTTGAACCTATTAGAACCTCAAATGATAGTCGAATGAACAATGTCAATAATTCGTCAATTCATCTTAAACAAGCTCTTTTGAGACATGGTCGGTAAGCTCTTCATGAGCTGATAAACAGTAAGCTCTATTAAGTTGAAAACGGTAAGCTCTATTGAGTTGAACAGTAAGTTCTTTTGAGCTGAATTGGTAAGCTCTAGTGAGTTGAAACAGTAAGCTCTTATGAGCTATGGTGAGTCCGCAACAAATGCAGGAGCTCGACCATTTTGGTAATTCCAGTAACATGTCACTTGTATCCAATGAATTCAAATAGTTTAAACGGGACTCGGTAACACATACACTATATCAATAAGACATTTATACTTCAAATATCTCATTTATTCACATTCTTTTCAATAATCACAAGTATAGAAAAGTTCAATTCTAATTATACGAACTTACCTTATATTTGCTCGGTTAACTTTTGTCTACCCGTCTACCTTTTGTTTCCCCCTATCAAGTTCCGATATTTGTTTTTCTTGATCCATATTTATCAAATTCAATATTTTTAGTATCTATTCATTTCAATTTAGTCCCTTATTCACATATATGGAAATTTACATATTTTCCCCCATAATTTTAACTATTTTGCAACTTAGTCCTTTATACATAAAATGATAAATTACACAGTTTTAACCACAATCCACCTTAGTTAAATTCTGTATGGTATTATAATAGCCCATATTTTCACTTATTTCACATTTCTAACCACAATATTCCTATCTTTTTCAATTTAATCCCATAAGCTTATTTTTGTCAAATTCATTTAATAAAACTTGCATATCCTTCAATATCTACCAATAATCTAGCATAACTTCAAAATATACTAGTATTAATCAATGGAACATTTCAAAATCATTAAAAATTTTAGAAATTGAGGTACGAGCATGATAGAACACAAAGCAACGATCTCAAAAACGTAGAAATTATCAAAAACCGAAGTAAAACATATCTTAATCTAGCCAAATTTATAGTCGTCGAACCCTAACTTGGTGTTCTTCTTTTCTTCCTTTGATAAAATCGGCCAACAAAGATGTTAATGGCCTTTATTTTATGTTTGTTTTACTTATTAATTCATTTAAAATCAATTTACTATTTTATCCATACTTATTAAACATATAAAACATATATAACAAGGCCATTAATGTCCACTAACATTCTAAATGGGATATTTACAATATAAGGACTTCTATATTAATAAACCATAGCTATTTAATACCTTTAAACAATAGAACTAACCTTTTACATGTTACGTGATTTAGTTCTTTTTACCAAATTAAGCATTTAAACGGTAAAATTTCTTTACGAAACTTTCACATAATTAATATATCATGCTATAAACCTTATTAAAATAATAAAATAAATATTTTGACTTTATATTTGTGGTCCCGAAACCACTGTTTCGATTTGGCCTAAAAACAAGCTGTTACAATGTGTGAGCATTCCCAAGTATACGATGCAATTCTAGATGATTCAACGGGTAAGTAAGGGAAATGGTATGGTAAGTATACAATTGAAAAGGTTTATGATCTTATGAAAAGTTTGATGAGTTAAATGATGTGTATATAAAATCTACTTACTATATGATTGAACTCATATGTATCATGGATGAGCCTACTAACTTCTGAGTTTGATGGTGCTTGTATAAGCTTTTACTAAGCTTATGGTCTCGGTAATGATATTATGCTTCTTCTATAGTTTGTAGTAAAGAAATGGTAAGTTATGTTTGAGTTCATACGAGCTTACTAAGCACTAGTTGCTTACGTAGTTACTTTCTTTTGTTTTATAGATTAACAGAAGCTCGTCCAGTTAGAAGGTTGTCTAGGATCAATCATACTATCCAACAACTATTTCGGTAGTTTTTGAGTAATTTGACCAAGGTTATATATGGCATGTATAGGATATTTGTAATGGTAGTTCATGAATGTGTTAATGGTTGATTTGGTGTATATATATGCTTTTGAAGTTTATGTTTGGTTTGATTGACATTTAGTGCCTTGTCAAGTTAGGTCATTTTGGCCACATTTAAGTACTTGAAGTATATGATCTTTGTTGGTATGTTTGTGATGATATATAAATGGTTACATGTGATGTATTTGGTAGTTAAGGAACTAAGTTTTGTGATTGGAATATGGCCATATTAACTTGTTTTGATTAATATAAATGTGGTGCCTTTGAATGGTATATTGGTTAGATGAAATAGGATGTTTAAAATGGTACGTTTAGGTGTGATTGAATGATGTTTGAATCTCTTGATTGTGTGCACAAATGAGATGTTTGGTTATGTGTGTTTTGGCCTTCAAATGGTTTATTTTAGGGTCAAATTATGTATCACATGGCCTAGGACATAGATGTCACACGGTCATGTGTGTCATTTGTAAATTCTTAGTGTATTGAGTCAGTGAGTTACACGGCCTAGCACATGGCCAGCGACACCACCGTGTGTTACAAGTCAGAGAGTTACATGATCTGGCACATGTCCCGCGACACGGCTGTGTAACCCAACTAAGTGAGTTACACGGGTGGAGACACGGGTTGGGACTTGTTTCATTGTTACACAGCCTGCGCTATGTCACACGGCCGTGTAACCCCTATTTCAAATTTTGCAAATTTTTCCCAAATATTGTTTTAAATTATTACCAAATTGCTTTTAAGCTATTTTTAGGGCCTTGAAGGCTCGATTTAGGGACCAAATGCATATGTTTGATTGGTTTTTAACATTATTAATTTATTTAATGTTATGATGATAAATGTTATTCCAATTGTTCGGTAATTCTCTGTAACCCTAATCCGGTGACGAAGACGAGTTAGGGGTGTTACATGTTATGAGTTCTAATATTTAATGGGTTTGTTTTCTAATATTGTAAAAGAACCTATTCATAAGCTAAATTCATAGGTCAAATAAATTATGCTAATAAATGTTAAATTTATTATACCAATAAATACTAAATCTTCTATAAAGAAAATATATTTTATTTAACTTGACTTGCAAGCAATTTCTTATTTTATTTAACAGGAATTTGGGTCACACAACTCTAACAATAAATTTAACTTTTATGTGATATAAATCACATAATATTCATAAAAAACATAGTATAATATATTACAAAAATTAGAAAATGGGTTGGATAGATAGGGATTCGACCTTCAATGCTTTGAGTTTGAGCTCAATCAATATTTTAAATAAGCTTAATTTTTTATCTAAGCTCATTTTTTAGCCTAATAACTGTTAGGATCAACCCGATTAAGCAACAAGTAAAAAAAATAGTGGAATAAAGTTAGGAATTGAACACACAAATTTGACATGGAAAAACCCCTCCAAAGAGGATAAAAAAACCACAGGCAAAGATAATTTTACTATAATGGCAAAAGAATGAAGAGTACAAAAGATGGAGATAAAAACTAAACCCCGAAAATTCGAAAACAAAGAACACAAAATTCTCTAAATGTGTTATGAGTTCTAATATCTAATTAGTGTATTTTATAAGGTTGTAAAAGAGTCTATTTATAGGCTAAATTCATAGGTTAAATAATAATAAAATAGTCTAACCTAATTAGTATTTGATTGAAAGAAATAAACAGAGTTTATCTAGAAGATTATTTCTCAAATTTGACTGAAATAGGAGTAAATACTTAACAAATCTCCACCATGACTCATATTTCCACAACGCTCGTCACGAGCCTATCTTAAACTATGCAGGGAATTAACTGTGTCGAATCTGTGCTTAGAAACTGGAAGACTTCTAGCCTTCGACTTGTACACTGCTAAATCAAAACTAACCCGGGTTTGATTTTCACGAACACAGTACCCTAACTTTTCAAAACCTGCATCCAAAAGAGAAACTTTCTTTAACGAAATGGTCATACCTTTTTCCCTCGTATGACCAAGTTACCTCTGCTCCAAACGAGTTGACTTCGACTCTATAACGGACGAGGGACGTCCGATTTCACCAGTCACTGTAGAATCTTCCAGAATATAAAGACTGTCAATTCTTTTACCTTTTAACAAAATAAGAGCTCCACGAGATACTTTGATGTCGCTCGACTCGATGTTGATTTTGCATCCTTTCAAGTCTAAAATACTCAAGGAGATGAGATTCTTTTGTAAATCAGGTACATACAAGACATCTGAGAGTTTCTTAATTGTCCTATCGTGTATCCTAATTTTAACAATACCAATACCAATTACCTTACTAGATGAATCGTTTCTCATGTGCACAACTCCACCTTCAACTAAACTGTATGTGGAGAACCATTCTCAATTGGGACACATGTGGAAAGAACATCCCGAATCTAGGATCCACTTGGATGTGAGATTGGAGTTATCGCTCGTTGACACTAATAAGAAATCATCACTGCTTTCATCGGCCAAATTAGTACCAACTACATCTTCTTCGTTACTCTCAGCAGCTCTTTTTTTTCACAGTTTATAACAATCTGCTTTGACGTGACCTAACTTTTTATAATAGCGACACCTTTTGCCTCGTTTCTTTGATGCTACCAAAACAGAAGCTTGCTTATCTGCCTTGCTATCCAAACCAAACTCATTGTCAAGTTTGTCTCTACTCAACAAATGACCCTTCACATCTTCGAACGAGAGTTTGTCTCTGTCATAAATCAGGGTCTCCTTGAAAGACTTGTATAAAGAGAGTAAAGAGCACAATAATAGCATAGCCCGATCTTCATCGTCAATATAAACCTTAATATTCTTTAAATCATTTAAAAGAGTAATGAATTGACTGATGTGATATCTAAGAAGCTCACCTTCGTTCACGCGAAACATAAATAGACATTGTTTCAACACTAAATGATTAGCTAGAGACTTAGTCCATAAAGAGTTTCTAACCTTTTCCACAAGGCGGATGAGGTTTTCTCCATCAATACCTTCTGCAATACCGTATCCGCGAGGCACAATTGGATTGCAGACAAGGCCTTTTCATCAAGCTCTTCCTATTCTGTTTGATTTAGATTCTTAGGCTTTTTCCCGGTAACAACCTTTTTCAAGCCAGTTTGAACTAGAATTGCCATCATCCGAACTTGCCACAGATTGAAATTTGTCTCACCGTTGAACTTCTCTATTTCAAACCTTGTTGCTACCATATCTGAATAGGCTGATTTATGAAAATTGAACTAGCTTTGATACCACTTGTTAGGATCGATCCGATTAAGCAACAAGTAAAAAAAATACCGGAATAAATTGAGAAATTGAACACACAAATTTAACGTGGAAAAACCCCTCCAAAGAGGATAAAAAATCACAGACAAAGATAATTTTACTATAATGGCAAAAGAACGAAGAGGATAAAAAATTACAGGCAAAGATAATTTTACTATAATGACAAAAGAATGAAGAGTACAAAAGATGGAGATAAAAACTAAACCCTTAAAACCTGAAAACAAAGAATACAAAGTTCTCTAAATGTGTTATGAGTTCTAATATCTAATGGGTGTATTTTATAAGGTTGTAAAAAACCTATTTATAGGTTAAATTCATAGGTCAAATAATAATAAAATAATCTAAACTAATTAGTGTTTGATTGAAACAAATAAATATAGTTTAATTAGAAGATTATTTCTCAAATTTGACTGAAATATGAGTCAATACTTATCAATAACTTTTTCCAAACTCTCTAAAATTTCAGGTGAACTATTGGACTCAAACGGATAGCTTGGAATAGCATATTATTAAAGGTGACTATTTAATACACAACTTATTGAATTAAACATGATTAAAAGTGTGACAAGTGATACATTTGTTTAAATTTTTATTTTTTATTTTTTACTATACACTATAAAACTTATGTGATATCTAATATGCTCGTGAAGTCTAAAACTTTTAAAAATTATGGGATTTTTTTAAAATTAACTTTCATTCCAACTAATATGATATATTTAATTAATCTCATCATAATAAAATATTATAATTATTACAGTCTGGAATTGTCAGCTAAATGTACTAACTTGTTTTTCAATACCATCTCAAATTGTAATTCCTTCGGTTTTTCGGTTCTTTTTGTCTAAATGTAATATACACAGAATCACAGCTTTAGACAGAAGCAACAAGCAATTGGATGTTTGACCATTGACCTCCCGCGTTTCCTTAATTTCCCCGTTCCGTTTCTGCCACTAAGGACCTCCGAATCAATAATTACAAACCAGGTTGGTAAATCTCGTAGTTATCTCAAAAGTTCGAGGGTATAAAAATAAGTTCGCCTGTCCTTAAAATTAAAATAATAGAAGGTACAGCTAAGCTATGCGGACATAATAATTCTGGTACTAATGAACTCCATTCTCAGAAGAGCGCGTGGTGGCTTGAGCTGCTGAAGCACAACATTAATTCAAGCGGGGAGAGAGAGGGGCGCGTGAGAAAGAGAAATGCATAATGTAAAGCGGTGGTGGGGCAACTATGTATAATTAATTCAAGGGTCTTTTTCTCTTTTATCTAACTTTTGCTTTCTCTTCCCTCCCAATTCCCCCCCCCCTCTCTCTCCCTCACCTAAACCTAATTCTTTTGATTGTTAGAGAGGTACCAAGGAGAGGGTGAAGAAGCAATAAAAAATATCATTAGTTTCTTTTGAATTTTGATTGTTAATTTGGGAGTAGTGAAGGAAGAAGTAGAAGAAATTAAAGAAGATGACTCCAGCTAATTTGACAGGGCAGTTTGGTGACACCACATACACTAAGGTGTTTGTGGGAGGGCTGGCATGGGAGACTCATAAGGATACCATGAAGAAGTACTTTGAGCAATTCGGTGACATCTTGGAGGCTGTCGTAATCACTGATAAGGCCACTGGCAGATCTAAAGGCTATGGATTTGTATGGTCTCATTCCTTTCTTCTCACCTTTTTTTTTTAACTTCATTTGTCAATTTCCATATTATATTTTTGATCACTTCATCTTCAAGCAAATAAAAGATCTAGTCACTAGTGATGGATTTTGAAAAGAGTGAAACCAAAGTAGATGATGAGATTGAAAATGTGCTGCTTTGTTTTGGATTATTATTATCATAGGTAACGTTTCGTGAACCGGATGCCGCCATGAGAGCTTGCGTTGATGCTGCTCCTGTGATCGATGGGAGAAGGGCTAATTGCAACCTTGCTTCTTTGGGTGTTCAAAGATCCAAACCCTCTACTCCAAAGCATGGTGATCAACTGCTTCCTTTCCTTGCATTTAAATCTATTTGTTTCTAAATGATCTATGGAATTATCTCAACTTATTAGGTTTTAGGTGATCGCATATGTATATTTCAGATCTGAAGTAAAAGATACGTGATGTCATTTCTTTCTTTGTTTTTTTCCTTCTTTTCGCTTTATTGTTGTTTAATTATTGTCAAGTTTAGCAGGTGTTTACTATACGTTTAACGTTATCAGTGAAAAAGAAATTGATATCTAGGGCCCAAGCCAACATTCCATTTTCATGCAAAAATTCACCATGGAATATAGTGAAGAATATTCTTCAAAAAATGGAAAATGGAGCAGCTTTATCCCGTAACTCATGCGTAATGCTGCATGGGAAATTTACTAAATTCTGATCAACTCATGTCTTTTATTTTGTTGTTCTATTGTAAACTTCTGCAAACAAAGAACAAAGAAAAAAATAGTACTAGTAAATACTGAAATATGTCCATAATATTTGTGTTCATGCATTAAAGGAGCAATACTGAAAGATTATGATTGATATTTGTGTTAGTTTAACAAAAAAAAATTATTTAATAAGTATGAAAGGGGGTTGGTGTTGCAGGCAGGAATTTTAGGGTAATGAGCACATTTCAAACAGGGTTTGGAGGTGGAGTCGGAACCGCAACAGCTTTTGCTTCGGCAGCAACCTTTCCCCCTCATTATGCCATCCAACAAGGGATCCCTTGTAATGTTTATGGGTATGCATGCTTCTCATGCCATTAAACTAATTAATTAGAGACATTAATTATATTCCATTTTCTCTCTCTAACTTCTTTTACATATCTGTATCTGTTCTCTCTCTATATATATTTCAAATATAATGATGACAGTTCATGTGATGTTTTGTATGCACACATGACATTTCATATATATAAGTTATATTATATAAAAGAGCGTCTTATGTTATGCTTTGCATGCGAAGGCACATGCATACCCGGGATATAAAGGCAAATTCCATGTTTCTGCTTTGATTTAAATAAAATGTTCTATTTTTCAACTATGATTCTCTAAAGTGAGTTTGCTAAACTTTGTTTCCATGCACACTCTTTTAGGTACTCTTCATACTCGCCAGATTACTCTAATTACCCCACGGTTTGTACACACATCTCTCTCTCTCTCTCTTGATGACTAAATATTTCTCCTTTTCCTTTTGCTTTATCTTCACTACACCTTAGGATGCGTTTTCAAGCTTCCTTTTTTATTAAAAAAAAAAGAAAAAAGAAATTCAAGGAGACATTGACCTTTTACCTTGATGCTTCTTTCTACTTCTAAATTCTAATGGTTATTATATGTTTAATTAATTTCCTCTCAAAATGATAATCAATTTTATAATGGGTTAAATTCATAAGAACTAGAATAAAATAATAGCTTCTATCAAGAAAAAAAATAGCCAGACGATAACTGTTTTCGCTGGTTGTAGCTGGCAGGCGGAAGACTTTGTCCCGCCTTTTAGTGATTTTGTTTCCACTAATTTAATATAGATTTATATTTGGAGAAATTTATATCCTGATAACAAGGAATTCGGGGGTTTAAGACTTTTTAATCTTCCTTGTAATAAATCTCACAGAAATACTTTATTAATAATAAAATTAAATATAAATATTTGATATTTTTCTAAATTATTTATTTTTAATTTTTTAATGTATTCATTGAAACGGGGCTAGTGACCATAATTGAGTTGTTAAAATGACATAATAATTAACCAAAACTTTACCAATTTACGTCAAATATAAATCTATTTAATTTTACCCAACACAGTTAAAGACTGACAACTGGTGGGGGGGTGAAACATGTTATATGTACGGCTGACTAGGTCAGAGCTTTTGTACTGATTGGCCCAGCATTGACATTGGCACTTGCATTTGCATATGGATACAGCTGTGGAGGCTGTGCTTTGTCCTCAACAAGTTCATGATTAGAAATTGGAAGCAGTGGTCCATCCCCCAGACTTGCATTATTCTTCTAAAAATTTGTGAAACTTGCAGTCTTTATTCCTAGTCTTAGCTAGGTTTGTTCCAATTGAATGTCCTCACCAAAGAATTGATTCTTGCAATTCCATGGCTATAAAGTATAAAGCCTGTAGGTGGCAACATGTAAATTTGAGAAATATTACTAACTGTTTGCAACTTTGTTATGTTACAGAGCTACTATAATGTGTATGGAGGTGCCACAGCACAGTTTCCAATGTACGGTGCTGGACCGGGTGGGTTGATTACTGGCACGGGAACAACATTCTATCCCTATCTTCAATTCGGAGAAGGAACTGGGGGTGGAGCCACTGCCTACTCTTCCGGCCAAGGATATGGTCTCCAGTATCCACATCACCTCTTTCAGTTCTCAACTGGGAGTTACCCACAGCACTATGGTGCGCCCATGTCTCTTGCACCCACTCCACCCTTACAATCAGGTTTGTAGTAGTACTATTTAAATCAATTTTCTCAAATAACAACATGCCGTATTTCCTAGTTCAACGAAATAATAATGTTAATATCTTTGACAGTGTGTTTTGCTATTCCACAGGCGTGACCATGCCTCTTCATGCACCTGCAATTCCACATCGTTGAGACTCATTCCAAACTAGCTAGCTACTCCAAAAATACTCAGTTGCTCTAAATTCTCCGCCTTTGGTCTAACCATGGTTCTCTTTCTCCCTCTGCCTCTATCTAACTCAAGTCAAAGCCCATGCTTGGCATCTGGGCCTTTGCACACAGGAAAAGCCCCCCATAGGGGCTGAAAATCACCTCCGAAGCCGGAGAATCATGCATTTTTTTTTTCTATTGCATCTTTGTCAAACAAGGGTTCCTTGAAGAGAACCAAAGTATTTTTATCTAATGCCAACTTCAGCTATTGGATGAGCTATGTTGGGAAGGTTTTTTGTGCCGGTAAAAGGCAAATTAAAACAGACTTTTTTGTTACTTTTAGCCCAGGCAAGGCTAATAAACAAAAAGATGGTTTGCAAAAACTGTAAATTTCAACAACACAAAAAGCAAGCCTCACATAAACGGCTAATCACCTCTTGACAATGAGGCAGTTTTAGCAAAACCTGAGGGCATTGTATGCTCCCAAGGTTTTTTTTTTTTTCCATTTTTTTTGCATTGACATGTAGTCATAGGGTTTAAAACTAGGATGTAGTCATATTTTTATAAATGTTTTTTTCTACCAGAAAACATCACTTCAGATCTTATTATAATATGTCTGAAGCTAACAACATCTTCTCTTAGGGAAAGGGAAGATAAAGTTTACTTACTAACACTTGTTTCTTGTAAATTCATTGTGGCTAAACTTTGGAAGTATTAGCCCATTTTGATTAAACCATATATAGAAGGGTTAGTAGCGTTTGCCTTTTGCATTTAGCTTTTCTAATGTTTCATCATGAAAAGTAACTCCATGAATGGATGTGGAGTTCAAAGCATTTGCATGTAACCCTGGGAGATATTTTGGTTCCTTAGGGTTCTTTTCTTCTAACGGACCAACCATGGTTAGACTTAGGTAATCACCATCACTCTCTCTCGACCGCAATATCACTTCCCTTTCCTTTTCTTTCATCCCTCTCTGTGGAACTTGTTAATCTTTTTTATGTATAAGCCTATGGATTTGGATTGTAACTAGGGATTCTTTCTCCATCCATGACCTTGATGCATGGTTGAGAATGAATTTGCCACTTACTACTATGCTTTCATTTCAAACTCTTGTGTCTATGTTGCTAATGCTTTGTCCTTGATCACCAAACTATGATGTCCTAAACTTCAAATTTTGTCGTGTTTAATTATGTCTGAAATTATAACTATACTATTTCAACTGCCAACTATTTCTTTTCCATTCAATTTTTTTTACAACATACATTACTGCCTCAACCCATTATATCCTTAAAATAACTTCTCCATATTAATTCAAAAAAAAAAAGAGAAATGAAAAGGAAAAGGTAACAATAGAGAAGAAAAACATTTTAAAGTTGTGGACAAAAGCAACGTTTTTACCCCAGCAAATTGAAGAAACATTACCTATTTATTTGTTGTTGGTTTTTTTTTTTTGGGCGGGGGGTGGGGGAACGAGGGGGTTGTTGGCCCTTAAATATTTTCAAAAAAAGCATTTCAAAATGCAAAAAAAAGCTCTAAAACTTTTTTAAAATAAACAATTAAGCCTCTGTTTTTTTTAAAACTCAATTGGATACTTGAATTGTCAAAATGCATCAAAAAAACCCTTTGACCGTTAAAGTTAACCGCCCCTAAATTTTTTCAGTTAAAGCCACCACGTGTCGTAACCACGGTGTGACATATGGCAAAAAATGATAAAAAATAAAAATCAATAAAATTTATTAAATTTTAATATAAAACATAAAATATTTAAAAATTATTAAAAATTATAAAAATCGTAAAAAATTCTAAAATTTTATAAAAAAATCATAAAAACAATTATAAAATATGTAGAAATATAGAAAAAGAAATTATAAAATTTTATAAAGTCAGAAAAAATTATAAAAAATGTGTAAAAAAATATTAAAATTATTGTAACAAAAGAAGAATTTTGTAATTTTTATTTATTTTTATTTTTTTATCATTTTTCGCCACATGTTACGTTGTCCAACGACACATGATGACTTTAATTGAAAAAAATGGGGGTCATTAACTTTAATGGTCAACGATTAAAGTCAATAGTTAAATACATTTTTGATGCATTTTATAATTTGCTTTTATGATTATAAGATTTTATAATTTTTTATGATTTTTTTCTATTTTTTAATAAAATTTAAATATTTTTATATTTTTATTAAAGTTTAATAATGTTTATAACTTTTATTGATTTTTATTTTTTATAATTCTTTTACCACATGTCATGCCATGGTTGGGACACGAGGTGACTTTAACTGAAAAAATTAGGGGAAGTTAACTTTAACGATCAACTGTTAACAATTAAAAGACCTTTTTTTTTATGCTTTTGACAGTTCAAGTACCCAATTGAGTGAAAAAAAAGTAGTGTCTTAATTATTTTATTTTTCTTGAAAAAGTTTGAGGGTCTTTTTGATGCATTTTGAAAGTTCAAGTACTCAATTGAGTGCAAAAAGAAAGCAATGGCTTAATTGCATTTTTTTTAAAAGTTCGAGAGTTTTTTACACCCTTAGGCCTTTATTTTATAATAAGATAGTATTTAATAATAATTAATACCATATATATAAACTTAATAATAAATAATGTCTAATTAAAACTTAATTAAAATTACATATATGGGAGTGGATGGTGACACATTAATTAGAGTTGGTGTAACACCCTAAACCCGGCCTAGATGTCCAGACCAAGTTAGAGATGTAACATCCCTAACCCGTACCCATCGCCGGACTAGGGTTAAGCGGCATTACCAAACATATCGAAACACTTCGCATTCATTTCACAAACTTCATAGCATCATAGTCAAACATCAACACAAGTCCCTTTCTTAGGTCAATAAGACCTTAAACATGCATTAGAAATAGGTCGGGACTAAACTGAACATGTTTATAACTTTCAACACTTAGGAAATTTTTCTATTCTATTAAGGTCACACGCCCGTATGACAGACCGTGTGCCTTACACGGGTATCAGACACACCCATGTGAACCAGCCGTACCAAAATAGGGTGATCATACTGACTTTCACCCACGGCCAATATACACGCCCGTGTGCTATGGCCGTGTGATACTTAGCTAGCTGCTAACTTAAGCCCACGGCCATATGACACGCCCGTGTGTCGAAGCCGTGTGATTTTTAAGAGGTTACTGCCAAACAAACACGGCCGCAAGGCACGCCCCTGGCTTTTGACCGTGTGGTATAATGTAGGCTTGGTTTAAGCTAACTTACCACCCCATTATAGGTCACCCTACAAATAAGGAATCAAGCATATATGTAAAACCCAATCGACCATTCTTTATGCTAAAACATACATCATTCACGCCATAATATTATCAATCATTTACATACTTATAAACCTTACCTTTTTATACTAAAACATAATGTAAGATTATATCAAAAACATCATCTATTCTCATACCATGAACTTTCCAAACTTACCTTCTCCTTTATCTAATTAAGACATGCCATAATTGCAAATTAAATCACATATCAAAAGCCATTATCAAATATGAGTTCAAACACAAATTAGCCAAATCTCATGGCTAACTATATACATCACAAAACATACTTCACAACTACTAGCCTATACATGCCATACTTCAAATATTTACATTTTTAAAAGTACCAAAATGAGATCGATAGTGTGGTGACGATCCTCGATTATCCCCGAGCCTTCAGTAGCTACGATAACTGTAAACAGACAGAAATCACACAGAGTAAGCTTTCAAAAGTTTAGTAAGCTCGTACTCAAAACATTCATAATATATGAACATAAAATGATAACCTATGAGTATTCGCACAATTTCAATCCATATAACTATATCAACTCAATGAGATTCATAAACATAACATCATCTACCACTTAGGCAATGTACATACCTAAAGCTTCCCGTACTTATTCACTTTTGTACTTACCTCATGTTGAATGTTATAAGACTTTCCATAAGTTATTTGTATTTTATATATCAGCACACTTAGTGCTATAAGGTTAGCTGAAGCTAAATATTTCCGCACACTTAGTGCCATCTCAAATAACCAAGACTAAGTCGATATCGCACACTTAGTGCCTCAAGTAGCCGAAGCTAGTTAAATCCCACACTTAGTGCCAAAGCTAGTTTAAATCGCACACTTAGTGCCAAAACTTCCGTTTCATCACCATAATATCCAATTCAATTATATACAACCTATGTATAATACATACATCAAAACATACTTAACATCATATTTTAAGTACAAACTTACCTCGTACTCAGAATTTATCGACTCGGACTGTCTACTCGATAACCTTCAACTTTCCTCGATCTAAGTCTGAAATCCTCCTTTCTTGATCCGAATTAAGCTTCCAACTAGCTGAACCTTAGAACTCTTTATCTTTTCTTTTTGTTCTTCAATTTTCGGCACAAACAAAGTATAAAATGCTTATTTTCAAGTTTTGTTATAACATATATTAACATATTAAACATTTGACCATTATAACCTTTATTAAACCATTATAATTTCACCTAACACATGCCCTTTTATGCCCATTTAAACTTTCAATGGTCAATTAACCACATAAGGACCTTTACTCTAGAAAGCCAACTCAAATAAGCACTTGAACATCTAGCACACAGCTTTTATATTTTATGCAATTAGGTCATTTTTGCAAATTAAGCACACAAACAGTTAAATTTTCACTCGAGACTTTCACACACATCAATTCACTTCTCAAATACATGGAAATTAATATTAAAATATTTTTCTAACTCAGATTTGTGGTCCCGAAACCACTATTCCGACTAGGGTCAAAACTGAGTTGTTACAATTCTCCCCCTTAAGGATTTTCATCCTCGAAAATCTTATCGTTAAACAGATTTGGATATGGCTGTTTCATAGCATCTTCAACTCCTACGTGGCCTCTTTTATACCTTGCCGATGCCACATCACTTTAACTAATGGAATCTTCTTATTACGTAACTCTTTAACTTCTCGAGCTAAAATTCGGATCGGCTTTTCTTCGTAAGTCATATCAGACTGAATTTCGATCTCAGACAGAGGAATTACATGTGAAGGATTAGATCTGTATCGTCAAAGCATCGATACGTGAAATACATTATGAATCTTTTCTAACTCTGGTCGCAGCAACAATTTATATGCAACCGACCCGATATGCTCGATAATTTCATATGGCCCGATAAATCTTGGACTCAATTTGCCTTTTCTACCAAATCGAAGCACTTTCTTCCACGGAGACACTTTCAAAAACACTTTCTCACTGATATCAAACTCAATATCTTTTCTTTTCAAATTTGTATATGATTTCTGACGATCAGAAGCTGCTTTCAAACTATCTAGGATCACTTTCACTTTCTGTTCAGTTTCTTTTATCAAATCAACCCCGTGAATCTTATTTTCGCTGAGCTGTTTAATACAAAGGTGACCGTATAAAGCTTCGTATGGTGCCATTTTGATGCTTGACTGAAAACTGTTATTATAAGCGAATTCAATCAAAGGTAAGTATTGTTTCCACGTACCTTCAAACTCAAGAATGTAATATCTCAACATTTCCTCGAGTATCTGAATAATTCGCTCGGATTGACCATCTGTTTGCAGATGAAAAGCAGTGCTAAAATCCAGTTTAGTACCCAGAGCATCTTGTAACTTTTTCCAAAATCGTGACATGAATCTCGAATCTCTGTCTGACACTATAGACAAAGGCACACCATGTAATCTTACTATATTAGAAATGTATAAATTAGCTAATTTATCAACCGAATAATCTGATCGAACCAAAATAAAATGAGCTGATTTTGTCAAACAATCAACTACAACCAAAATGGCATCTTTCTTTCTAGGAGATAGAGGTAAACCCGACACAACGTCCATGGTCACTCGATCCCATTTCCACTCTGGAATCATAATCGGTTGTAGTAACCTAGACGACACTTGATGTTCAGCTTTAACTTGCTGAAAAATCAAACATTTAAAAACAAATTCAGAAATATCTCTTTTCATTCCGAACCACCAATAATGTTGTTTCAAGTCATTATACATTTTAGTATTACCTGGATGCACAGATAACCGACTACTGTGAGCTTCACTCAGAATTATTTGATTAACTCGGGATTTCTCGTAATACAAATCCTATCTCGAAATCTTAAACAATTATCTTTATCAACTCTAAACTCTGAATCAGTCTTTACATCACACTGAGCTTGTTTAGCCAAAATCTCATTATCAATCTTCTGAGCTTCGATAATCTGCTGTAAGAATAAGGGTCTCGCTTTTAATTCAGCTAAAACTAAACCATCATCAAACAGAACTAAATGAGCATTCTTCGCACACAAAGCAAATAGCGATTTTCGACTCAAAGCATCTGCAACAACATTTGCTTTTCCCGAGTGATAATCAATAACTAGTTCGTAATCTTTCAATAATTCTAACCATCTTCTCTGTCGCAAATTCAAATATTTCTGAGTCATCAAATACTTCAAACTCTTATGATCAAAAAACACATGACATTTCTCACCAAACAGATAGTGATGCCAAATCTTTAAAACAAACACAATAGCAGCTAACTCGAGGTCGTGAGTCGGATAGTTCTTTTCATGCGGCTTTCGTTGTCTCGATGCATAAGCTATAACTTTCCCTTCTTGCATTAAAACACATCCCAAACCAATCAACGAAGCATCACTATAAATCACAAATTCTTTACCCGATTCAGGTTGAACCAATACCAGAGCTTCAGCCAACACAGCTTTCAACTGATCAAAGCTATTTTGACATTTTTCAGACCACTCAAACTTTACATCTTTCTGGAGCAATTTTGTCAACGGAGTCGCAATCATCGAGAAACCTTTTACGAATCTTCTATAGTATCCAGCAAGTCCTAGAAAACTGCGAACTTCAAAAACATTTCTTAGAGGTTTCCAATCCAAAATAGCTAAAATTTTGCTCGAATCAACTCGGATACCCGATGCTGATACAATATGACCCAAGAAACCAACCTCTTTCAACCAAAACTCACATTTACTGAACTTTGCATACAATTGTTTATCTTGCAGAATTTGTAGCACTATTCTCAAATGTTCAGCATGTTCAGATTCATCATGTGAATAAATCAATATATCATCAATGAATACTACAACAAATTGATCTAAATATGGTCTGAATATTCTATTCATCAAATCCATAAAGATAGCAGGTGCATTAGTCAATCCGAAAGGCATGACTAAAAATTCATAGTGGCTGTACCTCTTTCTGAAAGCAGTCTTCGGTATATCTGAATCTTTCACTCTCAGTTGATAATAACCCGATCTGAAATCTATTTTCGAAAACACAGTAGCTCTTTTCAACTGATCAAACAAATCATCAATTCGGGGCAAAGGATATTTATTCTTGACAGTCACTTTATTCAACTAACGATAATATATACACATTCTCATCGTATCGTCTTTCTTTTTCACAAATAAAACTAGAGTACCCCAAGGTGAGAAACTCGGTCTAGCAAATCCTCAATCGGTCAATTCTTGCAACTGAGACTTTAATTCTTTTAACTCGATTGAAGCCATTCTATACGGAGTTATCGAAATTGGAGTAGTACCAGGTACCAATTCTATGCCAAATTCTACCTCTCTAACTGGAGGTAATCCCGGGAGTTCTTCAAGAAACACATCAGGGAACTTACAAACAACAGGCATAGATTTAACTTTCTTTTCTGAGACTTTAATTCTTTTAACTCGATTGAAGCCATTCTATACAGAGCTATCGAAATTGGAGTAGTACCAGGTACCAATTCTATGCCAAATTCTACCTCTCTAACTGGAGGTAATCCCGGAAGTTCTTCAAGAAACACATCAGGGAACTCACAAACAACAGGCATAGATTTAACTTTCTTTTCTGACACTTTCGAATTAATCACATAAGTAAAGTAGGCTTCACAACCCTTTCTCACAATACTCAATGCTTTTATAGAAGATATCACAGCAGGTAACCCATTCAAATCACTAGATTCAACTCTGACTATTTCATCATTGTTGCATCTCAAATCAATAGTTTTCCGTTTACATTTCACCACTGCATCATGCAAAGTTAACCAATCCATTCCCAAAATAATATCAAACTCATCAAAAGGTAACAGCATCAAATTAGCCGGAAAACAATTGTCTCGAAACACTAACGGATAATTCTTACAGACTTTATCAACCAAGACACATCTGCCTAGGGGGTTTGAAACTCTAATTACAATTTTAGTAGACGTTACAGATAAAGTCTTACTATTCACTAAGTTCATACATATGTACGAATGTGTTGATCCAGGATCTATCAAAGCAATCACATAAGTATCATAGAGAGTAAATGTACCCGTAATCACATCTGGCGATGAAACACTCTGATAGGTGCATGAGCCTCGGATCTAACAGCTGTGTCTTTCGTTCCTCTTTGACTACCGCTTATATTTCCCGTATTTCTAGGAGGTCTAACACGAGAAACATTACCACTCTGTCTTGGATTCTGAACATTATCTTTTCCCACTAAATCTGGGCAATCTTTAATAAAATGGTTTCTCGAACCACAACTATAACAAGCTCGATTATTACTTTTTCCCCAGCATTCACCAAAGTGTCGTCTTCCACATTGCTCACATTCAGGAATTTTATTCTTTGCATTATCACCACTAGCAACAGACGTGGCTGAAGATTTGTAATTCGATTACGATCTAATACGGTCTTTGTTTGAATATCCCATACTAGTCTTTGAATGACTGCTATCATCTCTAAACTTCTTGGATCCAGATTGAAATGATTTGCCTGATGATCTCTTTTGTACATCTCTAGCTTCGAACTCAGCTTTTCTTTTCTCTTTCCCAAGATCCTCCGCTTTACATGCTCGTTCAACAAGCACCACGAATTCTTTGATTTCCAGAATTCCAACTAACAAGCGAATATCTTCGTTCAAGCTGTCCTCAAATCTCTTGCACATTATTGCTTCCGAAGATACACATTCACGGGCATACTAACTCAGCCTTACAAATTCTCGCTCGTATTCTGTAATAGACATACGACCTTGTTTAAGTTTAAGAAACTCTTTGCGTTTCTGATCAATGAATCTTTAGCTGATATATTTCTTTCGGAATTCATCTTGGAAGAAATCCCATGTAACTCGTTCACTAGGAACTACAGATGTCAAAGTCTTCCACTAATGATACGTCGTATCTCTCAAGAGAGAAACAACACATTTTATATGTTCTTCGGAACTTAAAGACAACTCATCAAACACTTTTATTGTGTTCTCTAACCAAAATTTGACTTTTTCAGCATCATCACTTGTTGTAGCTCAGAATTCTTCAGCCCTATATTTTCTAATCTTGTCAACTAGTGGTCTATTCAACTGTACTGGATTCACTCGTGGCATATCTGAAGTTTGAGGAGGATTAACCGGGGGTAGAGGTTGTTGTACAGTTGGATTAGTTCTAATATATTGAGTGAACCAATCCTTCATCATCTGATAGAAGGCTTGCTTAGCCTTACCATCACAGCTACTCGTAGCCAATCGAGAATCAGCTTGCATCGTCCCTTGCACAAGTGAAGGCGCATTACTTTTAACATCGTCAGCTACAGCTCTATCGGGATCCATTACTATACAAAAGTACATTTTAATGTCAGGATTCATCACACTATCGCAGTTTCAAATATATGGCATGTATAGCTAGACTCACATATGCTATGGTAGTCCTAGAACCGACTAAACCATAGCTCTGATACCAATCAAATGTAACACCCCTAACTTGTACCCATCGCCGGACTAGGGTTAAGAGACATTACCAAACATATCAAAACACTTCGCATTCATTTTACAAACTTCATAGCATCATAGTCAAACATCAACATAAGTCCCTTTCTTAGGTCAATAAGACCTTAAACATGCATTAGGAAGAGGTCGAGACTAAACCGAACATGTTCAAAACTTTCAAAATGTAGGAAATTTTTCTATTCTGTTAAGGTCACATGCCCATGTGACCAGGCCGTGTGCCTTACACGGGTATCAGACACACCCATGTGAACCAACTGTGCCAAAATAGGGTGATCATACTGAATTTCACCCACGGCCAATAGACACGCCCGTGTGCTATGGCCATGTGATACTTAGCTAGCTACTGACTTAAGCCCAAGGTCATATGACACACCCGTGTGTCAAAGCCATGTTATTTTTAAGAGGTTACAGCCACAAAGCACTCTCGTGGCTTTTGACCGTGTGGCATAATGCAGGCTTGGTTTAAGCCAACTTGCCACCTCATTATGGGTCACCCTACAAACAAGGAATAAAGCATATATGTACAACCCAATCGACCATTCTTTAAGCTAAAACATACATCATTCATGCCATAATATTATCAATCATTTACATACCTATAAACCTTACCTTTTTATACTAAAACATAATGTAAGATTATATCAAAAACATCATCCATTCTCATACCATGAACTTCCCAAACTTACCTTCTCCTTTATCTAATTGAGACATGCCATAATTGCAAATTAAATCACATATCAAAAGCCATTATCAAATATGAGTTCAAACACAAATTAGCCAAATCTCATGGCTAACTATATACATCACAAAACATACTTCACAACTACTAGCCTATACATGCCATACTTCAAATATTTACATTTTTAAAAGTACCAAAATGAGATCGATAATGTGGTGATGATCCTCGACTATCCCTGAGCCTTCAGTAGCTACGATAACTATAAACAGATAGAAATCACACAGAGTAAGCTTTCAAAAGTTTAGTAAGCTCGTACTCAAAACATTCATAATATATGAACATAAAATGATAACCTATGAGTCTTCGCACAATTTCAATCCATATAACTATATCAACTTAATGAGATTCATATACATAACATCATCTACCACTTAGGCAATGTACATACCTGAAGCTTCTCGTACTTATTCACTTTTGTGCTTACCTCATGTTGAATGTTATAAGACTTTCCATAAGTTATTTGTATTTTATATATCAGCACACTTAGTACTATAAGGTTAGCTGAAGCTAAATATTTTCGCACACTTAGTGCCAGCTCAAATAACCGAGACTAAGTCGGTATCGTACACTTAGTGCCTCAAGTAGCCGAAGCTAGTTAAATCGCACACTTAGTGCCAAAGCTAGTTTAAATCGCACACTTAGTGCCAAAACTTCCGTTTCATCACCATAATATCTCAATTATATACAACCTATGTATAATACATACATCAAAACATACTTAACATCATATTTTAAGTACGAACTTACCTCGTACTCGAAATTTATCGACTCGGACTGTCTACTCGATAACCTTCGACTTTCCTCGATCTAAGTCCGAATTCCTCCTTTCTTGATCCGAATTAAGCTTCCAACTAGCTAAACCCTAGAACTCTTTATCTTTTCTTTTTTTTCTTCAATTTTTGGCACAAAAAAGTATAAAATGCCTATTTTCAAGTTTTGTTATAACATATATTAATATATTAAACATTTGACCGTTATAACCTTTATTAAACCATTATAATTTCACCTAAGACATGCCCTTTTATGTCCATTCAAACTTCCAATAGTCAATTAACCACATAAGGACCTTTAATCTAGAAAGCCAACTCAAATAAGCACTTAAATATCTAGCACATAGCTTTTATATTTTATGCAATTAGGTCTTTTTTGCAAATTAAGCACACAAACAGTTAAATTTTCACTCGAGACTTTCACACACATCAATTCACTTATCAAATTCACGAAAATTAATATTAAAATAGTTTTTTAACTCGGATTTGTAGTCCTGAGCCACTATTCTGAGTAGGGTCAAAACCGAGCTATTACAGGAGAGTTACATCAACCGTTAAAGCCATACTACCATAACACAATCAAATTAATCCATTCGTCACATATTATTCATCACAATAGTAATTTAAAGACATAATCTTTATAAATCCATGACATCATAAAATAAATATCCCTAATAATAATGCTAGCAGAATATCAATAAGTGTCTGACCGAGCTTCCGCGACACCGACACGATCAAGACTAATTACTGCTTGAAACCCAAACAATAACAAAGTGAGTTATGAATTCAGTGCGTAAAAAGGAATGTAATTCAACAACGGTGACTTATAGAGAATTTCCAGTTTAGAGATTCAATTCATCTTAGAAGAATTGTAACATTCCGAAATAGGGCCTAAACGGAACAGTGGTTGCAAAACCAAGAATTCGAGATATAAAAGTCTATTGCAATTAATTTTATGATTTACCGAGTGATTAGATGCATGTGTTAGAATACCGATAAGAAATTTTAGTGATTGCATGTTAGGGCTTAATTGCAAAAGTTGATAAATATGAGTTCTAAATGCTAAGGGATTAAATTGAAGTTGCATAATTGAAGTAGAGGTCCTTAAATGGTAATTAGACCATTATATTTTCATGGACAAAAATGGATATACATAGGTAGAAATAACTAAAAATTTTAATGAAGGGCATTTTAGTAAAATGTCAAATAAAAGAATTAAAAAGGGAAAAAGATGGCAAAAATGTGCTCATCTTCTTCCTTAGGCTGAATTCAAGGGTTCTCCATAGCTAGGGTTTTTTCAAGCTTCCAAGCTCCATAGTAAGTGATTCTAAGCCCCGTTTTTAATGTTCTTTATGTTTTTGGAGTCCCGGTAACTTGATTAAGCTTATTCTAGAAATAATTTAACCTAGGGTTTATATTTGGAAAAATACCCATAGGTGAAATGTGTTTATTTTTGATGTTTTATGGTAGAATATGAAGGTTGAAATTGTGTTAAACAACTTTTGCTAAGCGATTTTACGTGAAAACGAGTAAAACGACATAATTAGTAAAAATACCTAATGTTCATAAGTACATGTTAGAGTAAGTATTTGATGTTTCCATAGGAGGAAAAAATGATCAGCATGTCATAAAACATAAGAAAATAGGATGAATTTTAATTTCCGAGCCTTGGGGAAAAAGTATAAATATGTAAAAGTTTAGGGGCAAAAGTGTAATTTTGCCAAAGTTTGAGTCAAAGACTGTTTTAATAAATGTGAGTATTAAATAAGCTAAATTTGTTATTATAGATCAAGAAGAACGAAATCCAGAGTTAGACCTGGGAAAGAAAAAGATAGTGGACTAAATCGATATAGTTGATCGTATTTTGTTTTGAGGTAAGTTTGCGGTAAATAAATGCAATATTCTATTATTTTATGTTAATGTTGTTAATTTCTGGCATGTGTATATTTATTTTATGAAATTATTCAAAGAAGACTCAAGCATGAATTGACGGAGAAGTAATTTCAGAAAGTCCCGGTTGAACCTTAGGAATGTGTAGGATACAAACATCATGACATTAGGGTTTAAGGATACCATGTAAGACCATGCCAAGGCATGGGAATTGGTAAGGTTTCTAAGGCAAGGATACCATGTAAGACCATGTCAAGACATGGCATTGATAAGTTACTATAAGAAAAATGTCCCATGTAAGACCATGCCAAGGCATGGCATTGGTGAGTTCGTAAGGCAAGGATACCATGTAAGACCATGTCGAGACATGGCAATGGTAAGTTTCAAAAGGATACCATGTAAGACCATGACAAGTCATGGCAATGGTAAGGTACCCATGTATCCTTAGTATTCCAAGTGGTTCAATGGGAAAATTTAAAGAGAATATTAAGGTAAGATAAGGTAAGATGAGTTATACTAAAAATGTAAGATAAGTTCATGCTAGAAGAGCAAAGATAAGTATATAATGTTCATGTATGCTTGATAAGGAAAAATATAAGTAAAATGTATTAATAAATTTGATTAAGTAAGTAAGTATTTAAGTAAGTGAGTAAGTGAAGAAGTTTAAAATATGCCTATGACAATTAATGAAGTTGCATTAAGTAGTATCATGCCAAATAGTAAGATAATTCTTATAAATGTTGTTATTTATTTGCATGCAAACTTACTAATCTTAATGCTTACCCCCTTTATTTTCCTTCTTTTTATAGTTTTGTCAAACTAACTCAGGGATAGTAAAGTACGTCGGAGGTCCGGGCACACTATCACAAGGATTATTTGGGTATAGCTAGACGTTTCATTTTGAGTATGGCATGTATAGCATCATAGCCATTTTGTGTGTATGATCTTATGATATGGATAATGAATGGTATGTAAATGCTGGATAATGATTAGCTATTGGAATGGCTAATCAAGGACATTTTTGGTGTTATGCATGCTTAAATGCTAGTTATTCCATAGAAATCATGAAAAATGTGAAATTAGCTTTAAAATAGTATCGGACAGCAGTAATGACTTGAATTTTAAAAATAACTAAAACTATTAGAAATGGATTTAGATAGTGAATGAGATATAGAATTAAATATTATTGAGTCTATTTTCATATGAAAGAAACAGAGTAAATAAATGAGTTGTATTTTATGAGATATTTAAATTTTGGTGAGACAGGGTCAGAGTGATTTTTGAATCCCCTGTTCTGACTTTAGAAATTCACTAAAAACTGTAAAAAAAATAATTAGGAGTTATAAGTCATATGTATAGATTTCTTATTGAGTCTACTTTTAAGAGAAATAAACTGCATGGTTATTTGAATTCTGTAAAGGGAGAAAATTAATTCATAGTGAACAGAGGTTAGAGCAGCTAAACACTAAAACAGGGGAAACTTTAACTAATAAACTGTACTAATTGGCTAGACCAAAAATTCTGAAACAAATTTAGTAAGAAGGTATATGAGTCTAGTTTCAGAGAAAATTTACAGATTTGAATTTTAAGTTTCGTAACTCGAGTTATGATTTGTTTAGTGACTATGATGCAGATGGACAGTTTATTTATGAAAGATGAAATAAATTGTTTTGATTTGTTTAAGTGATCGAAAATTTTTTATTGATTCTAGTTTTGTTCTCGAACTGTTTCAATTTCATGTTTTAGGGTCTCGAAGACCCTTTTTAGGGACATATTAAATGATTGAAACTAGATTAATTTTAAAAGCAAATTTTTATGCCCTGAATTAGTAAGCTAAGTCTAGTAACGCCTCGTGCTCGACTCCGGCGACGGTCTCGGGTAAGGGGTGTTACAAGAATGTTTGATCTAGGTTTAGAGCAGAGATATTACATAGGTATACATGTATTATTCCAGTTTAGATATAGTTCAGATCAAATTTGGACGCAATGTTCCTATTTAATCCTCTACACACCAACTTAGGACATCCCAACACACCACTATGGACATTTAATGCCCATCCATCCTTGTACACCTTTAAAGTGTTCAATGAAACTTTCACAGAAATGTAGCTTTGCTTCTAGTTCAGTGTGTGACAAGCGCCAGAATCAGAGTGATACTTATTTTGGCAACTCCATGGTTTCAGTACAGACTCCCCTTCTTCTTCACAATCTCTCACCGTATGTTAATGCAAAGTACAATAATCCATAACACATGTTTAGCCATTCTGATACAATACTTAATTAATAAAACAGTTCAATAACAAAGCGGTGTTATAGTGCATATTAAAGTATGTGATTCACAGATCAGTCTCATATAAGTAAATTCAATCATTCATATATCAAGGAAATCAATATCAGAGTTTAGCATACTTTTCAGCCTCAAAAATAGTTTTCGGATCCAACATCTTGCCACACGGCCTGGGAACATGCCCCTCTGCCTTGGCCATGTGGTTTTAAGCGTAAACAGTGAGTTACACGGCCCGGGCACATGCTCGTGTCCCTGGCAATGTGGTTTTATACTGCAAACAGTGAGTTACATGGCTTGGGCACACGCCCGTGTCCTTGACCATGTGAACCCTACACTAAAATGGCCACACACGGCCTAAACACACACCCGTGTACTCTTAATTCAATAAACAGCGAGTTACATAGCCGTTCACACGGTCTACCACACGCTCGTGTGGCTCACACGGCCTAGTCACACACTCATGCGACTGGCCATGTGGCGTTGACAGTCACCATTTTCAGTGACAAAACTTGCAAAAACTAGGGTTTTCGATACGCACCTAAGACGATTTCAAAGTAGTGATAATGAAGAGAAGTTCCAAAGCAGAAAATCAATGACGACTACTCGAATTGACTTCCTGAGGTTTGCTACTCTCAATATCCCCGCTCAATAACCTCCCAATAGAGAATGCTAACAGCGTAACTTCAACTAGCCCATATTCCTTACGACAATTAAAGAGGAAAAGGGAAAATCAAAAAAGAAGAAAAAGTAGAAAAGAAAGAAAAAGAAAAAGGAAAAAGAAAAAAAAACGAAAGAAGAACTAACAGTAATTGATTATCAATTAACTTCCATCCAGACTTCCAGCATTTAGAAAAATGTTTTCTTACGTATACGAGATTTGAACTCAGAACCAGACATAATATAGACAGATGCTTAACCAATGAACCAGTAGGCTCATTCTTGTCACCCTTTTACAAAGAATTGAACTTAAGCGGGTAGTGCATGCTTGTGGGTTGATTCCAAAACAAAAAAAAATTAATGATACGACTTGAACTTTAGACTTTAAACATAGAGGCAGAGCAAGAACCAGAGATACATAAATTAATTACTGCAGATTTTTTGTAACAGCCCGATTTAGACCCTATTCACAACGGTGGTTTCGGGACCACAAATCCAAGTCAGAAAAATATTTTAAAATTATTTTATATGTTTATTATGTGTGAATTTATATTTTTAAAATTTTCGTATTTTAATTTTGTCGTTTGAATGCTGATTTAATAAAAAAGGGCTTAATCACATAAAATGAAAATTTAATGGTCTAATGTATAAGGGCTGAATTGAATGTGTCTTTATAATTTGAAGTATTTATAATGCAATTTTTCCATGAGAACATGATATGGATGGTTTTGGCCAAGAATTATAATGGTTTTATATTTTATTTTAAAGGTTAAATTTGTAAAATGATTATTAAGTTAATATATTATAAAACATAAATTAAAAGCCATACATTTTTGTTCATAATTTTGACCAAAACTTGAGAAAGAATAAAGGGTTTTAAGCTTTCAAATATTCGGCCTTGTCCAAGCTTGATTCAAGGTTAGTTTTTGATAATTTTTACGTTTTTTGAGATCGTTGCAGTGTAATGTACAAAGCTCATGCTTGAATTTCTGATTTTGATGAATATTTTGAGTTATGCCATTGATGAATAATTGAGCTTTGTGATGTTAGATGATGAATTATGAAAGATATGTTTTGGATTAATATGTTTTGTACTGAAATTTTTGATGAATTTGAGTAATTAGGGCTAAATTGCAAAAATAATAAATTAAGGGACTAAAATGTGAAATAAATGAAATGTATGGACTTGTATGAACATAAGGAACATTCAGCCTAAGCATAATGTATTCAAATTTTGGATGTTTTGTGTTTTGTGCAATTTGGACTAAATTGTAAAAAGTGTGAAATGTTAGGGAAAAATGGTAATTTGCCCATTTATGTGTTTTTGGATTAAATTGAATGAAATTATGTTTGAATGAGTTTAATTTGAAAATGTTTAGATCAAGAACCAAAGAAATTAGATTTGGATTGGGGAAAAACAAAAGTTTTCAACTAATCGTTCCATTTCGATTATCGTTGTCCGAGTTAAGTTTATAAGCAAATAGATGTTATTTATTTGATTAAATATGAACTATATATGCTGAAATGAATAATGTGATAGTATATATATGTGGAAGCCGAATATGAATAAGCTTGAAAGCTATGTGTATGAGCTCGATTTGATCGAGTTTCGACATCCGAAAGCCCCATACGAACCTTAGGAATAGCTAGGATACATATGTCATGACATAGGATTTCTAATATGTGTTCTCATGTAAGACCACGTCTGGGACATTGGCATCGATAAGTGATTACGTGTAAGACCTTGTCTGGGACAGTAGCATCGATATGTGATTACATGTAAGACCACGTCTGGGATGTTGACATTGTACGATATGTATGATTATCCGAGTATCCTATTCAATTGCAAATGGTTCAACGGGCAATGATAAGTTGTGATCGAATGTGTAAATTGAGCTAAAGTGAACAGGGATGTAATAGTTGATTACCTATTTGAAAATAAGGTAAGTTGGTTATTTGATATGTGATGCAAATTATACATGATGTTAATGTAAATATATGTGTATTTGTGAAGTATATTCGGCCACATGTTATGTATAAGTATGTGATATTAATGTTTGATTCACGAGTTTATGCATATGAGTGTGTATATGATATTAAAGTTTGATTCACGAGTTTATGCATATGAGTGTATATATATATTAGGTCATATAATGATATTATGCCTTTGAAATCGAATGATACTATGATAATAGAAATATGTATATTCGGCCAAGATAAAGTTTATATATATGAAAGTAAATGTTGTATATAAAACTGTAAGCTTGAAGTTAAATGTGATTATGATAGCATGAATTGGTTTGGTTAAATTGATTTGATTATGTCAATGAGTTATTTATTTGCTTATGACTTACTAAGCTCTGATAGCTTACTGTGTGTGTATGTTTGCATCTGTTTTATAGATTTTGGACTCAAGTTACGAGCTCGGGGATCGTCAGCAAAGTTTATCACACTATCAACTGTTTCGGTACTTTTATAAGTTTGAACTTGAACCTATGGCATGTATAGGCTAGTTTATATATTTGATTTTGGGGTAAGTCAATATGAGCCATGCAAAAATGGCTTATTATTTTGTTAAGCTCAGATTTTATGCTTTGATCAAATGATGGTTATGTTTGGTTTTGATGTTTCGGCTATGGTTTATTAATATTTGAGGCTTGAGTAATGATGTAAATAATGGATGTGTTTTTGATTTGTGGTACATGTTTTGATAAGCTATGAGATGACTTTGCTATATCTTGTGAATTTGGTTATTTGGTGTGGTTCATTATTGACATGAAACTTGATATATAATTTGTCTTGTAAATTGACTTGGAATTAGTAGATGATGTGCATGCATATTCGACTAATGATAGGTAAATTAAATACATATGCATATGACATATTTATTTGTGGTTTGATATTTAAAGGTCAAGAGATTAGTATAATGTTTGATTTTTGTTATGTGCATAAAGGGTTAATGGCAAATTATAGAAGTAAAATGGCTACTTTGATTCGGTTACTTATTAGTAAATAATGACTATGTATTACGTATGTTTTGTTAGCTAAATGGGTAGTCATAAAGTGACAAGTTGACTTTGGTAGTCAGTTATGCAATGATAAATTTAACTTAAGATTGAATGGTGGAATTGATATGACTTTAGTGGTTAATTTTGGTAGCCGAATAGGTGAGAAATGAATTGGTTGTATACTTGTAATTTTGTCATGATGTTAGCATATAAATTTTGGTATGTTTTGATTTGATAATTATGCTTAGAAATGATTCATAGATTGGTTGAATATATGATGGTTAGACATGTTATTTAGTTTGTGAATTAGGTATGATATGATTTGACATTTGTGTTCAAAATGGTCCATATTGATATGGTAATATGCGCATGAATTTGTAATGTAAAAGAAGTATGTTTAGCCATGTTGTAATGTTAGCTACTATCTTTTATGCTAGTGAATATTATTCTGTGTGATATGGGGTGATATGGTATAATATTCGAATGATATAGAATTGATGGCCATATAGTTCGAACTTTGTAATTATGAAAGATATGAAAATTTTGGTTTTGACGTATAATAGCTTGGTTCAAATACTTGAATAGGATGATGATATTGATGTAATTGAATTATAAAGCATGTTTAATTTTAATTGGTTGAATTGTTTACATATGCACATTTGATTTATATGAATCAGTAAATGGTTGCTATTCGAGTTTTGAGAATTATTAGAAAGAAGTTGATATACCTTTGTACATGTAATGTATTATATGAATGTACTGAGCTGTGTTTTGTCCAGTAATGTCTCGTAACCCTAATTCGACGATGGATACGGGTTAGGGGTGTTACATTTTCACAAACAAGTTCTTAAAATATTAGGGCATTACAGTTGAAGGGAATAAATGAAGCTAAGTATGATTTAAAGAAACACTCATATTTATATAATTAAAATATACATATGAAGTATGGTATGAAAGAGAGGCTACTAGATAGCATTTTGAGAAGTTCAAGTTCGTTCCTTTGGAGGGCTCTATCCAAGGTTTGACCTTTGCTTAAAGATAATTTAGTATGATTCGTGGGAGATGGCATTGTTGGAAAGATCATTGGATTGCGAGTGTAGCACCATTGATGCGGCTAATTCCTTCGCATGCTAACTTGGATCCTGATTGCAAGCTTGACGAGATGGTAATAGTGGACGGGGTGTGGAATCTTGATTTATTTCGGGTATGGCTATTTGAAGTCATTGTTCAGCGCATAGTTAGTATCCTGACTCCTCATTCTTCAACGAGATTGAGTAGAATTTCTTAGAGCCATTAATCTACAGGATCTTTTTCGGTTAAAAGTGCGATCACATCATTTAGGAGAATTTTAGGAAACCTAAAGATAAGTCTTGGAAGGCGGTATAGAAATTTCAAGGGCCGCAAAGAGTTCACTTCTTTATGTGGCTTACTTTAAAACAACGATTGCTCATAAACATGGAACGTGTTAGGAGAGGAGTTGGTTAGGATCCTTCTTACCCAGATTGTGATCATGCCTCTGAAGACCTTCTTCATGTTCTTAGAGATTGCTTAGCAGTGAAAGAGGTATGGATGAGTGTAGTGCCTGTAAATCAAAGATAACTTTTTCTTTGCTTCCAACTTTGCAGACAAGTTAGTTTCTAACTTATCCTCACATTTAAGAATGCTTTCTAAGGAAGTTGTTTAGTCTTACTTCTTTGGTTTAACTGTGTGGCATCTTTGGAAGAAAAGGCATTTATTCATTTTTCAAGGTTTGACTTGGAACGCTTCAGAGATAATTAAAGTTTCATTATGTTGGGCTCAACAAGTTTTGAATGTTACGACTATGATGTTTGAGCTTAGGTTCAATCTTTTTCAGGTATTTGTGTTTTCTTACATATTGATGGGGTAATGAATGTGAGCACATGATATGCATTCGATGGTGGTGTAGTGGGAGATTAGTTTGGAGAATAGATTGTCGGGTTTAATCATAATTTTGGTGTTTTTTCGGTCATGGATTCTGAACTTTGGAGTATATGGGATGGTTTACTATTGTTACAAGAAAAGGGTTATGTTAAAGCTTTAATTCAGACAGATTGCTTGGAGGCGGTCAGTGCTGTTCAAGATGACTATTTTGGGGCATCAAATTCGGTCTTGATTTGACAAATTAAGCAGATGTTACCGTACAAGGAACACTGGATAATTAGGCATGTCCCTAGGGGGAGAAATCAAGTTTTTTGATCGTTTAGCTAAAATGTCTTCCTTTGGGATTGAGGGTATGCAGAGAATAATAGATGTGCCTAGGGAGTTGATTGACTTTCTTGAGCAAGACAAAGCTGGTGCTTTTGTTCATTTAGTTTGATCTTGTTATCTCATTTTTTATTTACAAGAAAATCCATATTTTATAATATAGAACATTTATTATTAAATGTTTATAAATTATAATATATGTTATTGAAATATTAATATAAAAATTTTCAATATTATATTAATGATATTACTTAGAATTTAAAAATATTATAGTTAATTTTGTATTAAAATAAAAAATAAAAAATGTATTAAAACAATAATTTAGATTAATAATTTATTATATTATTAAATATAAATAATTAAATATCTATGTTTAATAATATTGGACATAATAATATTTGATATATTTTAATATTTTAATATTTTTAGAATTTTAAATATAAAATTTATTATTAATATAATAATATTACTCATAAAAATAAAAGAACCCTTTCATGGAAAATAACTTACATTTTTATGAGTAATATCATAAAATAGGATCCTTCAATACAATTAAGACTCATTTTATGTACATATTCTTTAAATGTCTTTGGTTGTAAGTGTAACACCCCAAAACTTGACCCAATTGCCGGGTCTAAGCTACAAGGTTCCACATTTATTGCCGGAGCAACTACAATCAATTCACATTTGACTAAAATCATTGAAAATTCAAATAAAAGTAAAACATGAAATTAAAATTATATATAATCATTTTTGGATCTTATGTGAGCTTACGAAAGCTCTAATGCTAACCCGAGGGCAAATTTAGACCAAATTGTAAATAGGTCAAAGTTCTGGGTTGACATCATGACTTAGGGGTTTCCTCATCGTGGTGCAACTCACTAACACAAACTCATTGTGACTTCAATTTTACAACATCGTGTTGTGACTTTTTGGTTGCTCTTCATTGCGACATTGAGAGTACGTCATCGTGACGTGACTCACTGTTTTTCTAAAGGATCAATTTGAAACAAGTTGGAAGGATCTAAAGTGACATTTAGCATATCAATTACAACCAAATCAACAATGTACCAATTACAATCAAGCAAAATATGCCAAAATCATACTTCAAAAAACATTAAGCAACCAAGTTCTAAATTCAATCATTATGATACAAAACTGACTTAAAACCTAGGTACATGCCATATACTATCAAAAGAATACTTTACAAACTTTGCTGAGTCATTGAATCACCTCTTCGATGCTGGAACTACTCGATTTCTTTTGGATCATCGGAAGACCCCGTGACACAACGAAAAAATTATTCTGGCTGTCATCAATCACGGATCCATGTACGAGGAATGAATCGGGTTGAAGATATAACTTTCAAAACTGAAAATGGTTAATAACATTGTTGGTTGATATCCTTTGCGTGATGTTGATCCTAGCCGCAACAAAGTTTCTCGGCCTCTACATAGTTCACCCAGTCAATCACGAACAAAAAACTCTTTTAAACTTTTAAGAGAATATCCAAACTTTTAGCTGTTAGACCTAGTTTGATTTTCTTACTCATCTCTACATAATTCGGGATTGTATTCCTTTTAATAATATCATGCATCTTAAAAATGAAATAATTCCCTTTTACTTTTCATAGAAAATCATGGAAGATATTGAAATTATATTCTTTCCAAAAGAATACTAACTTCAATAAATATTAACTCTAAAAAGAAGTTGCAAATCGTATTCACTAGGTAACACTGCCCGCCAAGCTATACTGTTCTCCAGGCGGTGCTGTCCCATGGGCAATACTGTCCACCAGGCGAAACTATCCACCACGTAATACTTATCCGCCAATCATAAGAATCTTCCATAGTTGTATGTAGGGAGGTATATCATAAGAATCTTCCATAGTTGTATGTAGGAAGGTATACACCCTTTCTATTGGCGCGAAGTCTGTTCGCTTTAACCATAGGGTATGACCCTATAGGTTCTTGTAACATTGGGAGTAATGCTAGAACATTTCTAATGTTACAAGCAATGAGTGGCATCTAGTAATGGATCATTGCTACCCAAGTTACAAGAAGTCGTGATTCGACATAACCTTTTTGTGATAAACATTTCATGTATTATATTCTTTTATCCTTTATATCTAGATTGGACACAAGTAATGGTTTAGTCACACTTGTATAGTTCAATCTCATATTTCTTGATATTCTGAGTAGATTACAATAAACAAATAAGTGTGACATCTCATATTAACTTATTTGAGCATGACCATACATTTCTAGTCTTACTTCATCAAGTGGCCCAAGATATTTCTCCTGTTATGTAGGAGAGTTAAATCCTATCTTGATCAATCATATCCCACTACATAGATTGTGGTATATCCAACATTAGTATTTATAGTTTATCCTGTTACAGTAGACGCTTGACTATATCAAAATATACAACTCACAATGTTGGGACAATGATGATATCAAGTCTAAGGATCATATACATAGTTATCACTATGAGTATTGTTTGTGATTATTACATAATAATCCAAGAAACATACTTATGGCGGGTCAGTCTAGTATGTTGTTGTCTAACACATACTCATGTATTGATTTTGGCATCCTTATCTCAGTGACAACACTTTACCATCAATTAACTACACATTAGTATCAATGCATTATTATTGTCCAAGCCCATAATAATACTTGACTAAAGACCTTTTAAGAATAATCATATTATTTTTAGGACTTTATTGTTGATCAATTTATTTTTATACATAGAAAAAGAAATTGAAACAACAAATGACATTGCCTTATATTGATAAACAAGGTAAAATGAGTATATAATTACAACCATCTTATAAGTGGTATTTTGGCATGCTCTAACAATTTCTAGAGGATCACCTACATCTGCACTTGGAGAAAACAAACCATATGTTGAGTAATATGGTTCAGTAATGCATTTACAATTCAAGGTATATGCAACTAAGCATTAGCATTGTACTTCAAGCCAAAACATGCAAATTTGCACATAAAATCTAGCCCAAACATATGCTAGTTATAAACCTTTCATTATCAATCAAAACACGTAAACATGCTTATAGAAAATACCAAAAAATATATCCAAAATTTACCACATGTATAACCAATTTCAACTTACTTATCAATAGCCAACTATTCACTGCATACCAATTCAATATTAGCCATGAATCAAACATTCATTTATGATTCTTTACAACATATCATTAACATTATACCAATCATGTACTATGACACATAATTCATTTACTTTTTTATCACTTTATTCAACTTGTTTCTAGAGTCTATCAACTCATTTGTATTCATTTCAGCCCCTAGGGCTCGATTTCATTTGATTTGCATACACAACTATACATTTCCAATATTATTCTCAATTTGATACATAATTAATCCAAGGGCATTGAATAATATTCATATTCATATTGTTCACCAAGTTTACATTTGAAACATGTAACACCCTAACCCATATCCGTCACCGGAACAGGGTTACAGAGTATTACCAAAGTTTACAAAATAATTACTATATTTCACATCATTTACTATTCATTTCTGATACTAATCACATTGTACCTTGAGTAGGCTTTCGAGGTCCAATATAAACATTAGAATCAAATCGGGACTTAATTAGGATCTCAGAAAAGTTTTCATGAAGTTTCAAAATTTTTCCTAGATGCAGGGCTCACACGCCCATGTGGCTAAGGGACTCACCTGTGTGACCCTATGACATGCTCGTAAATCAAGCCGTGTCCTGCCTTGTGTAACTCTCTGACTTACATCACACAGCCAAGTCACACACCCGTGTGCTAGGCCGTGTTACCCACACGGCTGAGACACACGCCCGTGTCTCTGTCTATGTTCTCAATTCTGAGTATTTTGTTTCTAAAATTTAAGATGTAGGGGACACACAACCAAGCCACATGCTCGTATCTACTTGTGTGGACAAAATAAATCCATTTCCTAGCTTTATTTTTCACCCCTTTTAGCCTTGCACCTACACCAATACTTATACACTATTTATCACATTCATCAACCACACTTTCATACCAAAATTTAGGTCTTATACATGTCAGTTTATACTTATATTTATCTAGATACCATGTTTACATTTGAGCATATTGTATCAAATATGCTAATTTAATTCATTCATGCATATCTCATGTGATTTTTATTAATCAATCATTTTCAAACATATACCATGATATAGTCTTCTATACATAAACACCAAAACATGTTCATAACCAACCATTCTAATAGCTAGTCATTAACAAATATTTACATGCCATTACTTGGCCAATTTAACCTATACATGCCATTATAACCACAATTGTTTTACCTTATATATCAAATTGAGTTGATGGATAGTGTGAGTAATCTTCGTCGAGCTTCCAATCCAACCAGCTTCCGATTTACTATAGTACAGGGAAAAATAAAACAGAGTAAGCATATAATGCTTAGTAAGTCCATATAACTTTGTAATTAACTTACCAACTATTCATACTAAAGTTAAACATGTAAATCACAATCAACCATTCGGTCCCAAGCCCTAACACATATTCTCATCACCCTTTTTAGTAACTTAATTCATATAAACATCAAGAAACACATATATGAGCTCAACAATATTCGGATTCTCATACACATATGTTTTCCACATCATGTATTCATATAACATATATACAAATTATTTCTATATTTTTCGGGTACATTCTATAATAATTCATCTTGAGTTTTAATATATTTCATGTCAGAACTTTGCTCATTATTCAATGAAATATTAATAATCACACAGATAATACACTTGAGATGTACAAATCTATTCTCATAGATGAATGTATTCATCAAACAAATTTCCATGTTCGTATCTCATAATTTCATACTTTCATATTTCATATATCATTATTTTCATGTACTTCAAGCAGATACATGTAAAAACCCATTTCTTTTCATGTCAGGATTTTACCTGTTAAATTATTGAAATTATCGATGGATACTAAGGTAGTACACACAAAGTATACAAATCTGTAAATCCGTCAATTCATATCAAGAGTACCCATTAGGGCACTTAATCAGGAAACACACTATCGAGCCACATATCATATAACAAGATTACTTGTCCAAGCTAAATCTTGTTTCCAACATATGCTCATAAGAGCATAATCAGGATTACTAGTCTAGGTAAATCCTTTCTGTAGCATATGCTCAGAAGAGCTCAACTAGGATTACCAGTCCAGGTTAAATCCTAACTGTAACATATGCTCGAGAGGGATTATATCAAGATTACCCGTTCAGGCTAAATCCTATTTGTAATGAGGTCAATAGGATTACTCGTCCGAGCTAAATCCCGTCAGCAACAAATGCAGGACCTCATTCATTTCAGGAAATCACATATCCATCGATTTTTCATTTAGTCAAACAGAATTTGACATTTATCAGACAATTTTCGGGTATGTGATCAATCTCATATATTTATACATTTATGCAATTCAAAAGTTCACATTCAACTCAAGCATAAAAATAACATTTTTATAATTTATCACTTATCGGGAATTATCATTTATTTTAGGCACTTTCATTTATCGGGCTTTAATGAATATGTGATCATTTCACATGTTTATGGCATTTATACAATTTACATACACAACATTCAATTCAAGCATATAAACATATACAATTTAGTTATACTCAATAAGTGTTCGTGTACATAAAGTCTACTAATCCAACATTTTCTCCTTTCCTCGTTCTAACTCCATATTCGGTTTGTCCGAATCTATACAAGTATTTAGCATCAATTTAATGTAATTCATACTCAATTTAGTCCAATTTACACTTTAACCAAAATTACCATTTTGCCCATAAACTTTTAATAAATGATGATTTCGTCCCTAGACTCGGAAAATAAAATTCATGCAATTTAATCCTTGTTCTGAGCCTAACCGAATTTTCATGTAATATTTACAGCCCATACATTTCATAAAAATCAAAATTTTTCCATGGATTTCTCATTTTTACAATTTAGTCCTAAATCAAGTTTTCATCAAAATTCATTCTGTAAAAGTTGTTTATCTATCAACAACCTTTCGTTTTCTACCACAAATTTCATAATTTTAGCATATTCATCCATGGTAAAAATTCTATAGTTTGATATCTTTTCAAATTGATCCGCAAAATAAATAGATTAAGTTACCCCGATCTCAAAAATATAAAAAACTACTAAAAACAGGGCTTGAATACTTACCTAATTTGACCAAGAAAGCTTGCTTTCTCTTTCCTAGGGTTTTCATGCAAAATATTTGGGGAAGATGATGATAAATGATTATATTTTCATTTTTTATTATTTATCACATTTTTTTTATTCTTCCAATTTTTTCCTTTTCTTTAATTTTAGTTTCCATGGATGAATCATCATCCTTAATAACTAAGCATTTTTAATGATCTAATTACCATTTAAGGACCTCCAATTTAAAGTTATATAGCTATTTAATCCCTTTACTATTAGAACTCAACTTTTGTAACTTGTACAATTTGGTCCTTTATCAATTTAAGCATGTAATCGATAAAATTTTTTTACGAAATTTTCACAAACATTATTATCATATTCTAGACCATAAAATAATATTAAATTAAATTTTCTTTCTGGAATCAATTTTTGGTCCCAAAATCACTGTTCCAGTTTCTCTAAAAATGGGCTGTTACAAAATACCTATTAAGCTAACTCGGATGGATACTCGAATCGTCCAAGAAACACACCAAACTGGCACTGAAGTGCATCATCGAATAAACCGAAGTAAGGTAATTGACACATAATGTGCATACTGGCACATGGAGCACATTCTGGTGCATAAACACATAATCCCATACATAAACCAATCCTATCGTATGGCAATTATATCCAACTATTTAATAGGGTACCAATGTTCAATTCCATTTACAATTTAATACATATAACATTTTTCAAACATATTCACTACCACAATCCAATCTATTAAAATATTACATATACTTCATGTCATTCAATACATTTTCATTCAATCTCATAGCATATATAATATTTTTAGCAATTCATTTTACTTTACTTTTTATTCATGTTAGTCCTTTAATTTGACAATTCACAATCAAACTCAATTCAATAGCCTATACTATTACCAAGTACTCACCTTAATATTTCTAAATACAATTAACATGAAAAATGCAATCAATTAATATTACCTTAAATCATAAATGTAAAAATCGTGGTCTCGCGTCACTCGTCGACAACTCTCGCTTTTCTTTTCCCCCTTGAAGGTTTTGCGTTGACGTTAGCTACGAATAGACACAAAGCATAACACATTATCAATTTCCATCCAATTCATAATGAGATACCAAATTACTGATATTTTGAAATTTATTCAATTTGGTCCCTAAAACCGGGGCAAATATAACTTTCAATTTAAAGCTTCAAATTAAAATCCGATTTTACCAAAACTCATCAGGGGCCTTTTATTTTCTATTCCTATTGACATTTCACAATAATTTTTTATTTTAGTTAATTTGGTCCCTAATGTACGAAACTAATGATTAAGTTCTACAATTTAGCCCTTTTCTTAATCTAAGCTTAATTTCTAACAATTTCATGCCAATTTCATCTAATTCTCAATAGTGGTAACTTTCAAAAACTTTAATAGTTTTACAAATTGGTACATGGGCTAGTTAAATCAAGATCCCATGATCACAAATCTATAAAAATTACAAGGAAATGACATGAAATTCTTACCTAAATGTATGGTTGAATGTATCAAGCACTTGACAATGGAGTTTTCTTTTTTTTCTCTCTCCATGGACGGTGGGAAGATGATAACTCATAATCTTTCTCCACTTACATTACTTATATAGTAAAATTGTAGCTTAATTAGCCTAGTTTAATTAATTAAGTCTTAGTTTATTATACTTTAATCATAAATTAATTAAGCATAATGACATCTAACATCGTCATCCACTATCAGCCAATCAAAAATAATCTATTAGTCATTTTAGTCCTTTGGATAATTACAATTTAAGTCCCCAAGCTTTTTCTGATTAAAAATGATCAATTAGTCACGACGTTGGACCATGTAAAATTAGGATACCAATAACGGTTGTTGTCGTTGTAACGAGGGAAGATCGAAGTCGGGATGAAAAACATTTTTTTGAAACACAATAAGCCATTTAACATCAACTTCACTTAGCTAGCCTACCACAAGCAAATTGATGTTCATTTCACCATAATACCTGCATATAATCATGCCAAAACACTACCCAAGCATAACATTATAACACACTATCATCCAAATATATAATATGTCTCAAATGAAACCATTTTCACATCAAACTTATTTATACCATTACATGTATTCAACCATTCATTTCCTCAATTCAATTCATGCTTAATCATGCATCTATAGGTACTAAACACACATATAACAACATGTTATTAAATTTGTGCACATATACCATTTGCTAATTACATTATAGTTCATTAACAACTAAAGTTTCAAACCAAACTTAGCATTATAGGGTAACATGTCAACTCCTAAGTACATGCCATGTATAACCAAGTACAAATGATCAAAAGTCTACCAATTCAAGAGATGGATAGTGCGAGCTCCTCGAGGATCAGATTGACACGTTCTATAGGTCAAAATCTACAAGAAAAGTAAAGTAACGAGGTAAGCATTATAGAATGCTTAGTAAGCTCATACATATAAGAACGATTAACTTACCTCATTTAGCAAGTACATAAGTTAAATTAACATATATAACCAAAATTTACCTAACATCTCAAAACACAATCACAACAAGGTGAGTTTGATTCATATTCAATCGTGTAACATACCAAGTATTAAGCATAACAGTTCATATTTTTGAAATCCAATTCATCCACATTTCAATCTATATGTAAACTCAAACTTGTTATTAAGTCTTCCACTTTACTACCTTTAATCATTAGACACATCACATGATATCCAATTCCACATTTCTTATCTTATAAGTTATCTAATGAAACATCGTAAAAGAACTCGAATACACTAGTACTAATAATATTTAATGCTCATCCGAGCTAATCATGCCCATTTGTGTCAGATTACTTGTCTGGGCTAAACCTTTTATCAACACATCAAATAACTTGGTAAAAGTTGTAAATATACATGTTAGGTTACCCATCTGGGCTAAACCTTTAAAATGGCATTAGGTTACTTGTCTGAGCTAAACATGTGTCACATGTATCTTCGAGTCTGCAATGAATGTTGGATCTCGAAAATAATCAGTAATTAACCACATCTGTTGCTTATCCGAGCTGAACATATATTCGTGTCAAGTTACCCGTCCAGGCTAAACCTTTATATCGACACATAAAATAGCTTGGCCAGGGCTATAAATATGTTTGAGATTAGCTGTTCGACCCAAACCTTTAAAACAACATCATATTGCTCATCCTAGCTAAACCTATGTCACATATACCTTCGAGTCCACAATGAATGCTGGATCTTAAAATCATCAAAAGTCAACCTGTAACCATGTGTACAATACATTTACGATGTTTCATCGGGGTGATTCCCATCATGTAAGTTCACATTTATCCCATTTCAATTTAATCTCAATCTCACCCTTTAGGTACTAAATTGCAAACAATTCAAAGTTCAATAGAACATATATATAACATTCACTATGCACAATTTTCCTTTTTTCGTGAATATCCTCCGATTGGTTTAAATTCCCATCTATATCAAAATTTAATTTAATTATTAATACCAAACATTATTTAACAACCTACTATAGTTATGTATCGATTCAATTTCACTTATTAGATATTCCCTAAAGTTTTACATTTTATTCAGTTTAGTCTCTAAAATTCAAAATGGAATATCTTTCAAATTTGTGTCTCTATTTCGAAACGAATCTTAATTTCATCCTTCTACAGTCTTATAATATCTATTGTTACAAAAATTTCATAACAATTTTAAAATTCTTGTAATTTAATCCTTATGTTCAAAATTTAGCAATAAAACTTTACAAACTAGTCTTTTTTTCATTTCTAAGCTTAAAAACTAACATTTTAACACCAAAATGTCAAGCATTCATCAATAGTAACATTTTTAAACTTTAATAGTTCTACAAATTGATACCCGGGTTAGCTAAATCAAGCTCTTGAGATCTCAAAAATATAAAAATCACAAGAAATGAGCTTGAATTACCTTAGCAATCAAGGAACCAAAGTTGAAAAAGCTTTAAACCTTTATTTTCCTCCTAAGCTATGGTTTGGAGAAGATGGAGAGCAAAAATGTTTATTTTTTCTTTTTAATTTTAACTTATATAGTTCAATTAACATATAATTAGTTATAGTTAGTTTAATTAATCTATATTAATTAATTCTAATCAAAATTAGCAACATTTGGTGGATCCCAATTGTCATCCACCACCCTTTATCACATATAGAGGGGGTTTAATTGCTTAATTGGTCCCTGAATTACTTAAAATTCCATAGTGATGAACTGTTACCGCTTTTACAATTTAGTCATTGTACCTTAATTAACTATCTAAATGAAAAAAATCAATGGACCAAATTTAATTAAACTTTATACTAACCTCGTAAATATTAAATAATATTATTTATGGACTAGTTGGTCGAAAATGGGATTTCAAAACCACTATTTTTGACACCACTAATTTTAGGGTCAAAACACTTATACCTTAATTAACTATCCCATTTAACAAAATTTTCAGACCAAAAATTAATATAATATGACATTTAACTCATAACTATTAATTAATAAAACTCATGGACTTGATCATCAAAAAATAGGGTTTCAAAGCCACTATTTTTGACTTCATTGAAAGATGGACTGTTACAACTCTTCTCCTTTAAGAAATTTCACCCTCAAAATTTCATATTAAGCTTTTCTTTTTTGTTGAAATGCATAATTTCTTCCTGGTGAAACTTCTAGAATTACTTTATCTCCGGTCTAACACTTAATATCTTTTCTCTTCAAATCAACGTAATATTTCTAACGGTTTGAGGTAGTTTTTAAACAGTCTTATACAACTCTGACTTTTTCCTTTATTTCATGAATCCAATCAATCTCAACCAAACTTTCTCTTGTTCAACTTTGACCAGTACAATTGGGTTATGCGTTTACATCTGACATCTGGATCACTTTTTTTGATTACTCATCAAACTGAGGATTCAATTTCGAGTTTAGGGCTTTGTGTAACTTACTCCAAAATCTGAAAAAATTTCTTATTCTCGATCTGAAGTAATAGAAGGGCTATAATCTGAAAATTTTGAAAATATACAATTCAACTAACTTCTTGAGTGAGTACTCAGTTCAGGTGAAAAGAAAGTATGTTGATTTGGTCAAATTGTCAACTATAAACCAAATTGCATCTTTCTTTTTCGATGACAATAGTATAATCTGATATGAAGTCCTTAGTAACTCGCTCCCATTTCATTCTTGAATCATCGCAAATTGTTACTATTTGATGGAATCCAATGCTCAACTTTAGCTTGCTGACGTATTAGAAATTTTGTCACATATTCTAAAATCTTTCTTTTCATACTTTACCACTGGAAACATGAAAATATACACACTTTTTCATGCCCTTTTAAACTCGAATTCATGCAGTTTCGATAAAATTCTTGTCGAAAAATATAGAATAATTATAAAATAATTAAATTGTACTTAAATTATTAACATGTTTAATTTTAATTAATTTTATATCAAATTTTGATTAATTTTGATTATTTTCCACAGATTTGCACAAAGGACAAAAAATGACTCGACGGACACTACCAGAAGCACAAAATCGAGAAGCAATTTTGAAGCATCAAGGCGAATTAATTTTACAGCCTAAGATGGTCCAAATTATGAGTATTAATTCATAATATAATTAATTTTAATTTTAATCCAACTTATTTTGGGTTAGCTGAATCGAGAAAACCGATCCAACCAAGCATTGGGCAGCACAAAACCGTCCCACATGCTGACCTAATCAGCTTGTTTGGATGATTATTTTGCTTGCAAAATAGCCCTTAAAAACTCCTTGAATTTGCATTCAAACCCTTCCACTATTCATGCTTTTCTAGATTTACCACTACCTTAATATAGCAAGTTTAATACCTTCAAACTTGCCACATGTGTGGCCGGCCACAGGGGGATTCTGCGGCTGCTAATTTTCTCTATTTTTAACAGCCTACTCAACCTATAAAAACCCCCTTGGCTGCTTATTTGAAACACATCTCAAATCCTCTTATCCTTTCACTTTTCTCTCACTCTTTCCTTTCAAAACCCCTTCCTTGTTCTTGTAACGCCCCCAAAATTTATATTTTTTTGTTTTTGCAAATTCGTGACACAAGTGTGTATCTACTTCAGTGGCTAAGTGTTCTGGGTGTGTGTGGGAGGTCCCAAGTTCAAGCCTTGACTTGGGAAAAATTTGGTATTTTGATGAATAAAGCCTTAACTGGGTTCAATAGGCTTATATTTGATTGGTTGTAATTATACATCAAAATGGGCCTGCTGGTCTGGTGGTTAAGTGGAGTGTTGGTTTGCTAGAGGTCCTATGTTCAATTCTCCACGTAGGCAAGGACAATAATTTTTGCTCGATTTCTTAAAAGAGTTTTAGTGGTGTTAGGGTTTTGAGTAGTGGGGAGTTCGGTTGAGTGATTTTAGAAGTGGGTTGGGGGATATAGAGAGATTTATTGATTTTATTTTGTTTTCTTCTTCTCATTTTCTCTCTCTTTCCAAATTCTCTACTCAATTTTTGACTTTTTTTTACCAAATCTCCTTTTCCCTTTTCATCTGTACTGATTTTCGCTTTCTTCTCTTGTTCTCATTCGATTTTCCTCCAACTCGACTCTTTCTCTTGTGCAATTTTGATTGCATTTGAATCGGTAAGTTGGGTAAGGTGGTTTGTTTCCGTTCATTAATTTTATCATTAATACGTGTTGTTATTATCGATTAGGTGGTGTATCGGGGGCTTGAAATCATTTGATGGAGACTTGGTCCCGTGAGAATTACTGTTGATACAGTCGAAGGTAAGGTTGTTGATAGTTGAAAGTTAAAGATCTCGTTATGGTTTTGATAAAGTTTCATTAGTGTCACTGAAATTGGGTTTGGAATACCAATTTATAGGTTTTGGAGTGCTCGTGGTTGCGATAGCATTGAAAACAAACCAAGTGTACACTTAATTGCATAGAAAATGAGGTTTTAGCGAAAGTCAAAAACCTTACTATCGACGCCTTACGGGCGTGTGGTCGCTCATGTGGTAGGCTGTGTGTCCTAACACGGGCGTGTGATCGACGAGGCTAGGCCGTGTGCACCAAACATGGCAGTGTGATGGCCAGGTAGGCTATGTGCGACACACGGGCTCGACCGAATTGGGCCATGTGGGATTCTGGTCCAGGCCGTGTGATCCACAAGGCAGATAACATGGGCATGTGAGCCCATTTTCACTGGTTTGTTGCCAAGGTTGCACGGGTCACCTAAGACGACTGTGAACCTAGTGTAGGGTCGGTAGGCTTACCTAGACTCCTAATTGAACGAAATGACTGTATGATTGATTTATATGTATACATGTTACTGAGCATGATGATGTTTCACTGAAATGATATTGTATGTACTGTTACCATGTTATAGCATGTCTTAACTGTATATTGCATTGGGTTGGGGGGTTGATATTGTTCGGAGGAAGTGTACTGAAAGACTTCGAGCTTAATTTACTGGCAGCACAGCTGCAAACTACTGTCTAGTACCGCATTCGGTACTACTTGGAGTGTAGGGACGGGTGGGTTGATTTCATCCCCACATAGAGTGTAAGGTTGGATGGAGATGGTGTGTAGAGGCTGGATGGGTAGGATTTTTGTGACTGTGTATTTGCTACTGCTACTGATATTGGGATGGGCTAAGGCCAAAACTGGACTGATATTGATACTGAAAGGGCTTAAGCCCAGACTGTGATTATCTGTTTGCTATCTGTTCATTTGTATGGGGATTACACACTGAGTTTACGTAAACTCACCCCTTGTCTTTAACCTGTACAGGTAATCCCTAGATTTAGGCAGGTCGGTGTGGCAGAGGACTCAGTGGTGGCCACAAGACTTCTTTTACGCTGTTTATTGCCTATTTATGATTTTGCTTTTATTTGGGAGTATTTTGCTATAATTATGGCCTTTATGGATTTTGGTTTAAATTTTGATTTTGTACGATTTTATGATTTAAATCTTCTAGTGTTAGGTAAAACTCGGGTTTTCAAATGAAATTAATGTTTTATCAAAAATACCATGAAAACGCAAACTGTTTAAAAGCTTCCGCAATGAAAAACATTTTGGAAATTGAATATCGATTTGCAAATGAATAATGTTTTGAAAGCGAACGGCACGATTTGAACTTAACATGAGATAATGAAAAAGGGTTAAATAGAAAAGGGATTTAGCAACGACATATATTTTGAAAAGCAGTACCATGTGACATCATCAGATTCGGCCATAACGTCTAGACCGGGTTTGGGGTGTTACTGTTCTTCATTTTTCCCCCATTCCCTTGTCGATTTCACCTCTTGAGAAATAGTCTTTCAACCAACATTGGGAGCATCATTTAAGTGTTCGTGGAAGCCGCGGTTCAAGAAAGACAAGCGGAGAAGGAGGAGCAAAGCAAACTAGTCAAGCCTCGGAAAAACATCGGATTTGATTCATGTTCCTTATCCTCTTAATTTTATTGTTGTTATGAAAATGCCTATGAATTGTGATGTTAATATATTTAATTTAATTAATATGGCTTAAATTTAATTTGTGTTAGGTTGATTGCATTTTGTCCACTTAATTTATTAAAATTGTGTTTGTGTTGTTATAGGCCTTGGTAAGATGTTTGATTAAGTAAAACCATGACTAAGTTATTCTTGCATTACAACTATAAGGTAACTAATGAATTAATTATTTAAATGGATTGAAATTGTAATTAATTGACACGATACTTAATCAGTGCATGTTTAATCATTTAAGGTAGCTAAGGGTTAAATTAGCAATGATATCTGATGATACATTATCCTCGCGTAACTTGCAAGATTGTTGTGATTAAACTGTTTCAAGGTAGGAATACATTGTTACCTCACGTAATCTTTTACGTGCTTATGAGATTGAATTAATTGTTTGAATTGGCATAGAGATATGTATAAGAGATTATTTGAATTTCATAAGTATGTTGTGCATTAACACAATTGCTTATTAAAATTTGTTTAATCGATTGAATTGACATAGAGATATAGTCAAGAGATAAATGAATTTTGATAGGTGAGTATGTTTATAAGTTAGAAAATTACCAAGTTGCCGTGAATTAAATTTGTAACAACATGAACTTGAGTTTAGTGATTCTAAGTTAAGAAATGTAATTAATCTAACACAATTATGTCATCCTGATTAAAATCATCTTTTGAAATCGTGCATTGGAACTATTATTTTCTTTTTACTTATTTTACTTAGTTAAAATTTTAGTTTTTAATCACCTCCTCAAATTTTCTTCACCAAAGTGTTTTTAATTGCATTCATAAATAATTCTTTTCACAGTCTTTGTGGGTACGATAACTCGACATTTACTTGTCACTTTGTTACTTGTTACGATTATGTACACTTGCGCATTTCCGTTGTTCTAAGTTTTTGGCGTTGTTACCGAGGACTGTTTTAAAAAGTCATTTGTGAATTTGTGAATTTTTCATTTTGGTTTATTTTTCTGTTCAATTCTAACTTAATTAATTTTTTCTCTGTTGTTTCAGGTGTTTATGAGTATTGATCGAATCATCGATTTACTCCCCGTAGACCCTGAGATTGAAAGAACTTTTCGATAACGAAGGAGAGAAGCAAGTTAGAGAAGGACCAAAAAGATGAACTTTGAAAATCTGAATCAAGGAAACAGAGCAAACCTTGCTCAAAATCCTATCCTTATTGCTGCTGATAAGGATAGAGCTCTAAGACAATATGCCGTGCCATTGTTTCATGATCTTAATTCGGGTATTAGGAGACCTGAAATCGAGGCACAAAAATTTGAGCTGAAGCCAGTTATGTTCCAGATACTTTAGATAGTTCAGTGGAATGCCTACCGAAGATCCTCATGTTCACTTAAGACTGTTTATGGAGGTGAACAATTCTTTCAAGTTAGCTGGAGTACCTAAAGATGTGCTACGATTAAAGCTATTCCCATATTCACTAAGGGACAGAGCTCAAGCCTGCTTGAACTCATTATCACCAAATTACGTTTCAACATGGCAAGAGTTAGCAGAAAGATTCCTCATAAAGTATTTCCCACCTAGCAAGAATCCAAAGTTGAGGAATTGAGATCTCTGCTTTCCAACAAATTGATGACGAGTCCTTGTATGAGGCATGGAAAAGGTACAAAGAATTATTACGAAAATACCCTCATCATGGAATCCCTTATTGCATCCAACTTGAGACATTTTATAATGGTCTCAATGCTCACACGAGGATGGTAGTAAACGCTTTTACTAACACTACTCTCCTTTCTAGGTCTTATAATTAGGCTTATGAAATCATTGAGAGGATTGCTAGCAACAATTATCAATGGCCAACCAATTGAGTAGCGTCAGGAAGATTAGTCACTGGAGTACATGAACTAGACGCTCTCACTTCACTCGCGTCTCAGGTATCTTCGATTTTTTCAATGCGTAAAAATTTTACCAATAATAGGTTTAATAGTTTTGCAACTCAGCCACCAAACCAATTTGAAAATATAGCCTGTGTCTATTGTGAGGAAGGACATTTGTTCAAAGAATGTCCATCGACCCTAGAATTTGTGTATTACATGGGTAATTAGAACCAAAACCGAGGAAGGCAAGGACTGTAATCCAATTTCTATGAAACATCATGGTGAAACCACTCGAATTTTTCCTGGAGTAACCAAGGGGCTGGAACCAGTAACTCTTATGCACAACCTAGACCGACCCAACCACCTGTTTTCTCCTAGCAAGTTCAGAAACCAACTCAAGCTGAACCTTCCAATAGCTTAGAGAGCCAATTGAAGGAATATATGGCAAAAAATGACACCACTTTAAGGAATTTGGAGAATTAAGTAGGTCAACTTGCTATAGAGCTAAGGAACCGACCATAATGTGCTTTGCCTAGTGATACAGAGAATCCGAGGAATCTTGGGAAGGAGCATTGTAAAGAGTTGACATTGAGGAGTGGAAAGACAGTAGAACCTAACACTGTTGAAGCTGAAGAGGAGCCAGTTGATGTTCAAAACTCAGTGGGAGTTCAACCGAGTGTTGAAATTCTAGTTTCACTAGAACAAGAATCTGCAAAATTCGATAAGGTAACTTCTGGACCAATTAATTCTGGTAAACTAACAACTTCGTTAGATGCAAAGTTGCCACAAAAGATGTATCAACCACTTCCAATAAAGAATCCTCCACCACCCTACCCTCAAAGAAAGAAGTTTCTAGACGTACTCAAGCAACTTCATATCAACATTCCGTTGGTTGAAGCACTTGAACAAATGCTGAGCTAAGTCAAATTAATGAAGGATATCCTGTCTAAAAAAATGAAGACTTGGAGAATTTGAGACGGTAGCCCTGACAATGGAATGCAGTGCATATCTTCAAGACAAACAACCTCCAAAGTTGAAGGATCCTGGATGCTTTATCATACATTGTAACATTAAGCAACATATTGTGGAAAAGCATTATGTGATTTGCGTGCGAGTATTAACTTGATGCCCATGTCCATATTTAGAAAGTTGGGGATAGGAAAAGTTAGACACACTACAGTTACACTTTAATTAGTAGATCGATATTTAGTACATCTAGAAGGAAAAATCGAGGATGTATTGGTACGTGTAGGCAAATATATTTTTCCTGCTGACTTTGTTATTCTAGACTTTGAAGCAAACAAAGAAGTGTTGGTCATCCTAGCAAGGCCTTTCCTAGTAACTGGAAAGACCTTTATTGATGTATAGAAGGGCGAGCTTACCATGCATGTTCAGGACGATCAGGTAACATTTAATGTTTTTAAGTCTATGCGATTTCCTGACACACTTGATGATTGTTCTACAGTTTCCAATTTAGAAGAATTAATTATGGAAAGAGAACTTAACTTTGATAAGGACCCATTAGAGCAAATATTGACATTAGACCCTTCAAGTGATGAAGAGGGAAAGGAATACTTAGCTTTGCTAGAAGCTAATCTGTGACAGCCCTAATGTGACCTTAGTCGGAAAGTGGTTTCGGGACCACAAAACCGAGTCGTAAAATGATTAATTGTTATATTCTATGCTTATTATGTGTGTACATGCATATGTCGACGTTTCATTCCCTAATTTTGCCAATTGCATGAGAAATTATTAAATAGGGATCAATATGAGACATGGTGAAATATGATAGACTAATTTTAAATGGTTTATTAGTGCATGTCAACACAAGGGTGGACTTGCATGTCAAATTGCCCAATTTTCTTTATAGTGGCCGGCCAAGATGGGTGTTGATGGGCAAATATATATGCTTAATTAGTTATTAAAATAAGAAATGGCATTATGTGAGAAAAAAATAATATTAGTGAAATAAAGGTAAGAGTGTGTTCATCTTCCTTACCTTCTTGCAAAGCCGAAACAAAAGGGGAAAGAGGAAGGAATTTGTCTAGGGCATTCGGTTATCTTGGAGGTTAAATAAGGTAGGAGTTCATGTTATTTCTATTGATTTTTATGAGAATCTAGTAGTAGTCAAGCTCTTATCGTAACCCATATGTTGATTTTTCTTTAGTTTTGGTGACAAATTGTGCATACGGTATTATTGGATAAATGCTAAAAGGATGGTGTTTTGATATTTTGGATTGAAATATTAGAAAGGGGAAAATATGAGCTACCTAATTAGATATATGTGAATTTAAAAGATGGTATGAACAAATGTGGAGTTTTGCTAGTTTAGGATTATTCGGCCAAGTGTTTATGTGGTGGAAATTAAGTGTTAAATGGAATGAAAATGATATTATATGGGGGTATGTATATTCGGCCATATGAATAAATATATAGATGATGTTAAATTTGATTATGTATAATGGGCCATATAGAGTACACATTGTGATATTAACTTTAATTCTCTATAATTGATCAAGTGGGTGATATTGGTTTATATGGTTGAATTTGATTTATGAATATGTACCTTGAAATAAAATATATCATCGACTATGTTACTTTGGAAGTAAGAATGCATTCGGCCTTGAGACAATTTATAAGTATTAGTTAAGGTTCTAATGTTTTGAACAAGAATGGTTGTAAGATGAAACGAAAATTATTAAAATATATATGAGTAATTAACAAGGGTGGTTGCCGTGTATATAATATTTATGTGTGTTTTATTGAAATATTTATTGGGTTAATTATAGTAATTGGATCTTAGGTGATCAATAGCCGAATGGCTTAAAGTTAGTAAAAAGCATAAGGTGAATAAAAATAAAATGTTGCCGTATGATTCTTTTGATATGAAACTATTAATGTTATGGGATATAAATAACTAGCAAGGTAATTAAACTAGTTAATTTATTTATTTAAGCTCAAGAACCTAAAGGAGAGGCGTCCAACAAGGGGAAATCGAAGGTCATCGAGTAGCCGACTTGGAATTATTTTACCCAACATAAGGTAAGTCACCAAGCATATATTTTGTATTGATCTAAATAGACATAATGTCTATGTAATTATGCCGAATGGAATGATAAATTTATATACATATGCATGTGGTGATGAAAGTGTTGAATGAAAAGAAAAGAGGTGAGATGTATTGAGTTGTTGATCTCGGCACTAAGTGTGCGGGTATAAACATTTATGATCATGAGATTGGCACTAAGTGTGCAGGTTTAAATTGTACATCACTAAGTGTGCGAGTTTGATTATATAGCACTAAGTGTGCGAGTTGATTATATAGCACTGAGTGTGCGGACTTAATATATATTTTTGAATCACTATGGACACTAAGTGTGCGACATTATTGAGTTGATCACGGACAGCGGATCGGGTAAGTACCTTGAGTTCGTGACTAATAGGCGCTATGTTTATATTTGAAGTTGAGCTTGGTAAGTTTGAACCTATGTGACAATTATAATTGAAGTCACGTACATAAGATTTATCGTGGAATAGGTGAAAGGTCGTTTAGTTGTATGATTGTAACGAAAATAAAATGATGTATGAAAATGCCTCAAATATCCTATTGATTAGTATATGGAATGTGAATGCATGACTTGGTATGAGATTGAACCGATAGGTTTAAGGAACTATGGTATGGTTCGGTATGGATGGAGTAACTAGCCTCGTTCCATTTTGTTTCCTTTTGTGATAATGTTATTAATGGATGGTAGTGCATTGCTTATGACTTACTGAGTTATATACTCACTCGGTGTTTCCTTGTCACCTATTTTAGGTTTCTTGGACTCGTCTCTTTTTGCGTGATCGGGCCGTCATCAGAGTCATCACACCGGCTAGCAACTTTTGGTATCTTCTTTTTAGTCGGTCTAGGAGAACATTTCGGCATGTATAGGCTAATATGTTTTGTTGAAATTTGGTATGTAAACTTTTAGCCATGCGAAAATGGCATAAATGTTCGGTTGGATTTGGTTCTATAATGTTAGGTCGTAAGTCTTGGAAATTCGATTTTTATGCCATATGTCATGGTTGATTATTTTTGGTGTTAAAAGTCATGATATGGCAATAGTGTAGTAGGGAGATGTTTGACAATGATTAGCCTTTGGCATGGCTAGTCATGATCATAATTTGTGATATGTATGATGAATTACTAGTTAGATCAAGGAGAAATCACGAAATAGGCATAGTTGCTTTAGTAACAGATGCTGGCAGCAGCAATGACGTGAGATTGAAAAATCACTAAAAATAGTAGGACAGGAATTAATTAATGAATAAATTATGTAATCTAAGCTCGATGAGTCTATTTTCATATAGAAGAAACGAAACGACCATATGAGCTGTATGTTAGGAGATAATTAAACTCTTGTGAAACAGGGCCAGAGCGATTTCTGGATTCCCTGTTCCGACTTTGGAAATTCATTATAAATTAACCAGAGATAATTAGAAGTCATGCCATATGTGCATAGATTCCCATTTGAGTCTAGTTTCTATAGAAACAAACGAAATCAGTATTGAAGCCCTGTACAGGGAGATATCCAAGTCGTAATGCGCAAAGGTTAGTGTAGTCGATCCCTGTAACATGGGAGACTTTGACTAATAAACTGTACTAATTGGCCCAACCGAAAATTCTAGAAAAAAATATGTCGACAAATGAGTCTAGTTTCAGGAAAAATTCACGTGACTGGATTTCGAGTTTCAGAACTCAAGATATGATTTTTAAAGCGACTAGTACGCAGAGTGGCAGCTTGTCTGGGAAATTTTTTTATAAGTGGTTTGAAGTCTGTTAACACCTCGTGTTCGACTCCGGCAACGGTCTCGGGTTCAGGGTGTTACATTTGATTGGTATCAGAGCAAGGTTTAGTCAGTTCTAGGACTACCATAGCACGTATGAGTCTAGCTATACATGCCTTAATGTTAATGTTTAAATGTGTGATGACTTCTGACGGTTAAAATTTTTGTTTTGATTAGTAAATGGATCCCGGTGTAGAGAGAACCTTGGCGGATGACGTTGAAAGTGTAGCGGCTGCTCCTGCACAAGGGACGCCGCCTGTTGAACCTCAGTCATCTGCGAATAATCAAGGTGAGGGGGCTAAACAAGCCTTCTTTACCATGATGAATGAGTGGGTCGTGCAATATGCCCAAACCAATCCGGCTATCCAACAATTCCCGAATTTGAATAATCCACCCCAAGAGCCCGTAATGCCATAAGTTACTGATCCTGTGAGGCTAAGTAAGCCACCTGTAGACTTGATTAGGAAGCGCGGGGCCGAGGAGTTCAGGGCCATAGTTACTGATGATGCTGAAAGGGCCGAGTTCTGGCTTGATAACACCATTCGGGTGTTTGATGAACTGTCATGCACGCCCGATGAATGTCTAAAGTGTGCTATATCCTTGTTGCGGGACTTAGCCTACTATTGGTGGAGGACCCTGATTTCCATAGTCCCAAACGAACGAGTAACTTGGGACTTCTTTCAAACGGAATTTCGAAAGAAATATATTAGTCAACGGTTCATTGATCAAAAGCGTAAGGAATTCTTGGAACTCAAGCAAGGCCGTATGACAGTATCTGAATACGAACATGAATTCGTAAGACTCAGTAGGTATGCCCGGGAGTGTGTAGCTGATGAGGTTGCTATGTGCAAAAGATTCGAAGAAGGATTGAATGAAGATTTAAAGCTACTAGTGGGTATTTTGGAGATAAAAGAATTCGTAACACTAGTCGAACGAGCCTGCAAGGCGGAAGAACTTGGAAAGGAGAAGAAGAAGGCTGAATTTGAAGCTAGAGACTATCGTAAAAGATCGACGGGTAAAGCTCCGTTCTCAGCTGTAAAGAAGTTCAGGGAGGACACTAATAAGTTGAGGACGACTGCGGGAATTTCCATCAGAGCACGACCATCGATGGACTCCCGAGCTACTTCGGTAGCTAGTGTGGGCAATAATCGTCAAGAGAAACCTGAATGCCCCCAATGCGGAAGACGACACCTAGGTGAATGTTGGGGTAAGTCTACTAACAGGGCCTGTTACGGATGCGGTTCGAAGGACCACTTCATTAGAGATTGCACGTAGCTTGATGAGAAGAATAAGATTCAAGGTGCAAGACCTAGTGGAGTGACAACTAGAGGTAGACCACCGAAAATTTTAGGAGGTAGGGGTGGTAGTCAGAGAGGGGCCTCTGATACGGCTGTTCGAGCCGAGAACCGTACTCCTGTTAGAGCATATGTCGTTCGCGCACGAGAGGAGGCATCCTCCCCTGACGTCATCACTGGTACCTTCACTCTCTTTGATACTAATGTGATTGCATTGATTGACCCTGGTTCTACTCATTCATATGTAAGTGAAACCTTAGCATCCAGTAAGACTCTACCTGTTGAGTCTACTGAGTTCGTAATTCGAGTGTCAAACCCTTTGGGTCAATACGTACTTGTTGATAAAGTGTGTAAGAGATGCCTCTAATAATCTGAGAATCCTGTTTTCCAGCCGATTTGATGCTTTTGCCGTTTGACGAATTTGATGTTATTCTTGGTATGGATTGGTTGACCGTACATGATGCAGTGGTGAACTGCAAAAGAAAAACCATCGATTTGAGGAGTGCAAATGATGAGGTAGTCCGAGTTGAGTCTACCAATTTGAAGGGGGTGCCAGTGATAATATCTTCAATGACCGCTCAGAGATATGTGAAAAAGGGTTGTGAAACATACCTTGCGTATGTACTTGATAGCAAAGAGACGGAAAGGAAACTTGAATCAGTACCAGTGGTGTGTGAGTATTCAGATGTTTTTCCTGAGGAGTTATCGGGGTTGCCACCGGTTCGAGAGGTGGAATTCGGCATCGAGATTGTACCTGGTACCACGCCAATCTCAATAGTCCCGTATCGTATGGCATTAACAGAATTAAAGGAATTGAAAGTTCAATTGCAAGAATTGATGGATAGAGGTTTCGCTCGACCGAGTTTTTCTCCATGGGGCGCACCCGTATTGTTTGTGAAAAAGAAGGATGGAACCATGAGATTGTGCATCGACTATCGTCAGTTGAACAAAGTGACCATAAAGAATAAATACCCGTTGCCACGTATTGATGATTTGTTTGATCAATTAAAGGGAGCCTCAGTATTTTCCAGGATAGATTTGAGATCTGGTTATTATCAGTTGAGGGTTCGAGACTCGGACATACCCAAAATCGCTTTTAGAACGAGGTACGGTCACTACAAATTCTTAGTGATGCCGTTTGGGCTCACTAATGCCCCTGCGGTATTTATGGATTTAATGAATCGAGTATTCAGGCCATACTTGGATCGATTTGTGGTTGTGTTTATTGATGATATTTTGATTTATTCACAAGGTGAAGCCGCACACGCCGAGCATTTGAGGTTAGTATTACAGATTTTGCGAGACAAGCAGTTATACGCAAAATTCAGTAAATGTGAATTTTGGTTGAGAGAGGTTAGCTTTTTGGGGCACGTGGTGTCCGCATCGGGTGTTAGAGTGGATCCGAACAAAATTTCGGCCATACTCGATTGGAAACCTCCGAGGAATATTACTGAAGTTAGGAGCTTTTTGGGACTTGCCGGATACTACCGACGGTTTGTAAGGGGTTTCTCGATGATAGCTGCACCGTTGACGAAACTACTCCAAAAAGATGTTGAGTTTGAGTGGACAGAGAACTGTCAGAAGAGTTTCGATCGACTAAAGACCTGCTTAACCGAAGCTCCAGTGCTAGTACAACCGGAGTCCGGCAAAGAGTTTGTCATTTATAGTGATGCATCCTTACCTGGGCTAGGTTGTGTGTTGATGCAAGAAGGTCGAGTTGTGGCTTACGCGTCGAGACAATTAAAGCCGCATGAAAGAAACTATCCGACCCATGATCTTGAATTGGTGGCCATAGTGTTCGCCCTGAAAATATGGCGGCATTACTTGTTTGGGGAAAGGTGTCATATTTATTCGGACCACAAAAGTCTTAAATATTTGATGACTCAAAGAGATCTAAATCTGCGACAAAGACGTTGGCTTGAGTTGTTGAAAGACTATGTAACACCCCGAACCCGAAACCGACACCGGAGTCGAACACGAGGTGTTAACTGACTTTAACCCCTTATAAAATTTATTTTCCAGACACTGCCCAATCTGTGTACTAGTCGCTTTAAAAATCATATCTTGAGTTTCGTAATTCGAAAATCAGTTTCGTGATTTTTCCCAGAAAATAGACTCATGTGCCCATCTATGTATTTTTTTCTAGAATTTTTGGTTGGGCCAATTAGTACAGTTTATTAGTCAAAGTCTCCCATGTTGCAGGGGTCGACTACACTGACCTTTTCCCATTACGACTTGGATATCTCCCTGCACGGGGCTTCAATACTGATGCCATTTATTTCTATGAAAACTAGACTCAGAGAGGAATCTGTACATATATGGTACGACCCCTAATTATCTCTGGTTAATTTATAATGAATTTCCAAAGTCGGAGCAGGGAATCCAGAAACCGTTCTGGCCCTGTCCCACAAAAATCTGATTATCTCTTAATATACTGCCCATATGATCTTTTCGTTACTTCCTCATGAAAACAGACTCATCGAGCTTCGATTACATAATTTATTCATCAATTAATTACACTCCTACTATTTTTAGTGATTTTTCAATCTCATAACACTGCTGCTGCCAGCATCTGTTACGAAAGTAACTAGGTCCATTTCATGCCTACCCTTAATCCAACTCAATCGAACATTCGTGCCATTTTCGCATGGCTTAAAGTTTACATGCCAAAGTTCAAACACAACGTAATAGCTTATACATGCCAAAATGTTCTTCTAAGCCAACTAAGAAGAAAGTACCAAAACTTGCTATCCGGTGTGATGACTTCGATGACGGCCTGACCCCGCAAAAATAGATGAGTCCAAGCAACCTATAATGGGTGACAAGGAAACACCGAGTGAGTTTATAACTCAGTAAGTCATAAGCAATGCACTACCATCCATCAATAACATTATCACAAGAGGAAGCAAAATGGAACGAGACAATTTACTCCATCCATACCGAACCATACCATAGTTCCTCCAACCTATCGATTCAGTTTCATATCAATTCATGCATTCACATTCCATATACTCATCAATAGGACATTGAAGCATTTTCATAAATCAATTTATCTTCGTTACAATCAAACAACTAAACGGCCTTTCACCCATCCTACGATAAATTTTATGTACGTGACTTCAAGTATATTTGTCACATAGGTTCAAACTTACCGAGCTCAACACCAAGTATAAGCATCGCACCTATTAGCCATGTACTCAAGACACTTACCCGATCCGCTGTCCGCGATCGACTCAATAGTGTCGCACACATAGTGTCCATAATGATTCACGAATGTATATTGAGTCCGCACACTCAGTGCTATATAATCAACTCGCACACTTAGTGCTACGTAATCAAATCGCACACTTAGTGCTACATAGTCAAACTCGCACACTTAGTGCCGCATGGTCAATTCGCACACTTAGTGCATCATATTCATTTCGCACACTTAGTGCAACATAGTCAAATCGCACACTTAGTGCTGTACAATTTAATCCCGCGCACTTAGCGCCAATCTCATGGTCATAAATGGTTATACCCGCACGTTTAGTGCCGAGATCAACAACTCAGTACATCTTACCTCTTTTCTTTTCATTCAACAATTTCATCATCACATACGTACATGCATATATATATGTATATTTATTCATTCCATTCAGCATCAATACATAAACATTATGACCATTTGAAATAATACCAACTACATGCTTAATGACTTACCTTGTGTTGGGTAAGACGGTTCCAACTCGGCTACTCAGTGATCTTTTCTTTGCCTTTGCTTGATTCTCCTCCTTTAGCTCCTTGAGCTTAATCAATAATTCACTAGTTTAACCATCTTGTTAAACATTCATAATTCAATTACACATGCTTATGTATGTTTGTATATTCGGCAACCATCCTCACTAATTACTCATGTTGATGGCCGAATGGATGTATGTGTGTACAATGTCAACTATAACATCATGTAATTCCACATATGACTACATTTCTTAAGTTCCACATCTTAATGCCCATTATACATAATCAAATTTAACATCATATATATATTTACTCATGTGGCCGAATATACATACTCCCATATAATATCAAGTACTCACTTTAAGTATATTGCCGAATATACTTAATCATACACACACCTAACCAAAATAATTTCTAAAATCTTTATATCATTTATAATACATCTAATTATCCTTTTTCACATTATCAACTCAAATCACATACATTATTTACTATAACATCTTTACATTCGGCATTGGTGTCAACCATAGTAGCCGATTCTTCCTACTTTGTACCCATGCATCTATTAATCCTTAGTTGGTTCAAACACTTCACACACTAGGATTCATCAAATTTTTAACAAGAAATAAAATCTCTAATCCTCAAACTACCATGGCCGAACCTTCATGGAGTTGCTAAGACTCCTCATTTCTACTTCTCACACACTCCCACGTCCAAACCCTTTTTTAAACACCCAAAGTCAACCATCTCCTTACCTCATCACCAAAGACATCAAAATACCAACCAAGAACGTAACATTCATGGCCGAATGTCATCTCCATCATTTAACAAAGTTTGAACCATGGCTAGGTAGATTTTGAACTTACAACTTAAAATATACATGAATCTCAAAGAATAACATTAAGCATACCTCAATCTAGTTACATGCATGGCCAAACTTCCTCCTAATCCTCTTCCTTAGGATTTTCGGTCAAAAGAGGTTGAAAAAGGATGAACAAAACCTTTCTTTTCCTTCCTTTAGCTCACGGCAATGGGGTGTATGCATGAGACCATTATTATTTTTTTTCTTTTTTTTTTCATCACCCTTCCTTTCATTATTTAATTATCATGCTTATTATTTTATTTTCCTTACCATACATCACTAACACAACATGTTGGTGACATGTTTCCACCCATAGCATGGCCGGCCACTACATATTAGGGAGGGGGAATTTGACATGCAAGTCCCATTTTTCTTCCACATGCACTAATATGTCCTCATGCATTGACCTATCACATTTTAAAATTTTCTCATATAAGTCCTATTGACTAAATTCACATGCAATCGACTAAATCGAAGCTTGAAATTTTCACACATTCATGATTACATATTCTAGACAATAAACATCACATTCAAACCTTTCAGTGACTCGGTTTAGCGGTCCCGAAACCACTTCCCGACTAGGGTCAATTTTGGGCTGTCACAACTCTCCCTACTTAAGAAATTTTCGTCCTCGAAAATCTTACCGGTAAATAGGTTTGGATATCGTTCTTTCATCGAGCTCTCGGGTTCCCAGGTTGCTTCCTCGATCCCGTGTTTGAGCCACAACACCTTAACCAACGGAACCCTTTTATTTCGCAACTCTTTCACTTCACGAGCTAGGATACGAATCGGTTCTTCTTCATAGCTCAAGTCAGATTGAATTTCAACTTCTGAGGGATTAATCACATGTGACGGATCGGATCTATAACGTCGAAGCATTGAAACATGGAAGACATCGTGCATCCTTTCAAGTTCAGGGAGCAAAATCAATCTATATGCAACCTGCCCCACTCGTTCGGAAATTTCGTACGGCCCAATGAATCTCGGGCTCAACTTGCCTTTACGGCCAAATCTGAGTACCTTCTTCCAAGGTGACACTTTAAGAAACACTTTATCTCCCACCTGCTATTCAATGTCCTTTCGTTTTAAATCCGCATACGATTTTTGACGATCTGTGGCTACCTTCAGACTTTCGCGGATTACCTTTACTTTTTGTTCGGCATCTTTAATCAAATCAACTCCAAAATTTTACTTTCACCAAGCTCGGTCCAAAACAATGGCGTACGGCATTTACGACCGTACAAAGCCTCATAAGGTGCCACCTTAATACTTGATTGAAAACTATTGTTGTAAGCGAATTCAATCAAAGGTAAATACCGTTCCCATGAACTACTGAACTCGAGGATGCAACATCTCAACATATCCTCAAGTATTTGAATTATCCGCTCGGATTGACCATCGGTTTGGGGGTGAAAAGCGGTGCTAAAATGCAGCTTGGTACCCAAAGCTTCTTGCAATTTCTTCCAAAATCGTGAGGTGAATCTCGGATCTCTATCCGACACGATAGAAATAGGTACTCCATGTAATCTCACAATCTGAGAGACATACAATTCGGCTAGTTTATCCAATGGAAGATCCGTACGCACGGGGATAAAGTGAGCCGACTTAGTCAGCCTATCAACAACAACCCAAATCGCATCCTTCTTACTTGCGGACAATGGCAGTCCGGACACAAAGTCCATTGTGACTCGGTCCCATTTCCACTCGGGTATCATGATCGGCTGAAGTAACCCTGAAGGCACTTGATGTTCCGCTTTCACTTGTTGACATATTAAAAATCTCGAAACAAAGTCGGAGATGTCTCGTTTCATACCATGCCACCAAAACCGACGTTTCAAGTCGTTGTACATTTTCGTGCTCCCCGGGTGAATTGACATTCGGCTACAATGGGCTTCGTTCAGAATCATCGAAATGAGTTCCGAATTCCTTGGAACACACAAACGACTTCTAAACCTTAAGCAACCATCATCATCAATCTGAAACTCCGATTCCTTGTTCGGAACACACTCAGCTCGTTTTGCAACCAATTCATCATCGACTTTCTGAGCTTCACGAATTTGATGAGTTAATAATGGTTTGGCTTTTAATTCAGCTACTAACACATTGTCAGGTAGAACAGACAAGTGTACATTCATCGCTCGCAAAGCAAACAGTGATTTCTGGCTTAAGGCGTCCGCAACCACATTAGCCTTTCCCGGGTGGTAATCAATGACAATCTCGTAATCTTTCAACAACTCAAGCCAACGTCTTTGTCGCAGATTCAAGTCTCGTTGAGTCATCAAATATTTGAGACTTTTGTGATCCGAAAACACATGGCACTTCTCACCAAACAAATAATGTCGCCATATTTTCAATGCAAACACAATGGCGGCTAGTTCGAGATCATGGGTCGGATAATTTCTCTCGTGTGGCTTTAATTGTCTCGACGCATAGGCCACAACTCGACCTTCTTGCATCAATACGCAACCCAACCCAAGTAAGGATGCGTCACTATAAATGACAAACTCTTTACCCGATTCGGGTTGCACCAAAATTGGAGCTTCAGTCAAATGAGTTTTCAGTTGATCGAAGCTTTTCTGACATTTCTCCGTCCATTCGAACTTAACATCCTTTTGAAGTAGCTTCGTCATTGGTGTGGCTATCATCGAGAAACCTTTGACAAATTGTCGGTAATAACCGGCGAGCCCTAGAAAGCTCCAGACTTCGGTAACATTTCTCGGAGGCTTCCAGTTAAGTATGGCTGAAATTTTGCTCGGGTCAACTCGAATACCCGATGCGGATACCACATGACCCAAGAAGCTAACCTCTCTTAACCAGAACTCACACTTACTGAACTTAGCATATAACTGCTTATCCCGCAAAATTTGCAACACTAGCCTCAGATGCTCAGCATGTTCAGTCTCATCTCTTGAATAGACCAAGATGTCATCAATAAACACAACTACGAACCGATCCAAATACGGCCTGAAGATCCGATTCATCAAATCCATAAACACCGCAGGGGCATTAGTGAGCCCAAACGGCATCACTAAGAACTCGTAGTGACCGTACCTCGTTCTGAAAGCAGTTTTGGGTACGTCCGAATCTCGAATCCGCAACTGATAATAACCCGATCTCAAATCTATCTTTGAAAACACCGATGCTCCCTTTAATTGATCGAACAGGTCATCAATACGCGGTAACGGATACTTATTCTTTATCGTCACTTTATTCAGTTGACGATAGTCAATGCACAACCTCATGGTTCCGTCCTTCTTTTTCACGAACAATACTGGTGCACCCCAAGGTGAGAAACTCGGTCGTGCGAAACCTCTATCCGTCAATTCTTGCAACTGAGCTTTCAACTCTTTTAACTCGGTTAGTGCCATACGATACGGAGTGATCGAAATTGGCGTAGTTCCAGGTACAAGCTCAATACCAAACTCTACCTCCCGAACAGGTGGCAACCCGGTAACTCTTCAGGAAAAACATCCGGGTATTCACAAACCACCGGCACCGATTCGGGTTTCTTTTCTAACTCCTTGTCATCAAGTACATACGCGAGGTATGCTTCGCACCCTTCCTTACATATTTCTGGGCCAACATTGCTGATATTACAGCTGGCAACCCCTTAAGTCCGCAGACTCAACTCGGATTATTTCGTTATTTGCGCACCTCAAATCGATAGTCTTGCTTTTGCAATTCACAACCGCATCATGCGCGGTTAACCAATCCAAACCAAGAATAACATCAAACTCGTCGAACGGCAAAAGCATCAAATCGGCCGGAAAACAGGATTCTCGGATTATTAGAGGGCATCTCTTACACACTTTATCAACAAGTACGCATTGACCCAAAGGGTTTGATACTCGAATTACGAGCTCAGTAGACTCAACAGGTAGAGTCTTACTGGTTGCTAAGGTTTCGCATACATATGAATGAGTAGAACCAGGGTCAATCAATGCAATCACATTAGTATCAAAGAGAGTGAAGGTACCAGTGATGACGTCGGGGGAGGATACCTCCTCTCGTGCGCGAATGGCATATGCTCTAGCAGGAGTACGGTTCTCGGCTCGATCGGCCGTATCAGAGGCCCCCCTCTGACTACCACCCCTGCCTCCTAAAATTCTCGGTGGTCTACCTCTAGATGTCACTCCACTAGGTCTTGCACCTTGAATCTTATTCTTCTCATCCAGCTCCGTGCAATCTCTAATGAAGTGGTCCTTCGAACCGCATCCGTAACAGGCCCTGCTAGTAGACTTGCCCCAACATTCACCTAGGTGTCGTCTTCCACATTGGGGACATTCAGGTTTCTCGTGACGATTATTGCCCACACTAGCTACCGAAGTAGCTCGGGAGCCCATCGATGGTCTTGCCCTGATGGAAATTCCCGCAGTCGCCCTCGACTTATTAATGTCCTCCCTGAACTTCTTTACAGCTGAGAACGGAGCTTTACCCGTCGATCTTTTACGATAATCTCTAGCTTCAAATTCAGCCTTCCTCTTCTCCTTTCCAAGTTCTTCCGCCTTGCAGGCTCGTTCGACTAGTGTTACGAATTCTTTTATTTCCAAAATACCCATTAGTAGCTTTAAATCTTCATTCAATCCTTCCTCGAATCTTTTGCACATAGCAACCTCATCAGCTACACACTCCCGGGCATACCTACTAAGTCTTACGAATTCATGTTCGTATTCAGATACAGTCATACGGCCTTGCTTGAGTTCCAAGAACTCCTTACGCTTCTGATCAATGAACCGTTGGCTAATAAATTTCTTTCGGAATTCCGTTTGAAAGAAGTCCCAAGTTACTCGCTCGTTCGAGACTATGGAAATCAAGGTCCTCCACCAATAGTAGGCTGAGTCTCGCAACAAAGATACAGCACATTTTAGACATTCGTCGGGTGTGCATGACAATTCATCGAACACCCGAATGGTGTTATCAAGCCAGAACTCGGCCCTTTCGGCATCATCAGTTACTATGGCCTTGAACTCCTCGGCCCCACGCTTCCTAATCAAGTCTACAGGTGGCTTACTCAGCCTCACAGGATTAGCGACTGATGGCATTACAGGCTCTTGGGGTGGATTATTCAAATTTGGGAATTGTTGGACAGCCGGGTTGGTTCGGGCATATTGCGCGACCCACTCATTCATCATGGTAAAGAAGGCTTGTTTAGCCCCCTCACCTTGATTATTCGCAGATGACTGAGGTTCAACAGGCGGCGTCCCTTGTGCAGGAGCAGCCGCTACGCTCTCAACGTCATCCGCTAGGGTTCTTTCTTCACCGGGGTCCATTTACTAATCAAAACAAAAACATTTCAACCGTCAGAAGTCATCACACATTTAAACATTAACATTCGGCATGTATAGCTAGACTCATACGCGCTATGGTAGTCCTAGAACCGACTAAACCATAGCTCTGATACCAATCAAATGTAACACCCCGAACCCGAAACCGACACCGGAGTCGAACACGAGGTGTTAACTGACTTTAACCCCTTATAAAATTTATTTTCCAGACACTGCCCAATCTGTGTACTAGTCGTTTTAAAAATCATATCTTGAGTTTCGTAACTCGAAAATCAGTTTCGTGATTTTTCCTAGAAAATAGACTCATGTGCCCATCTATGTATTTTTTTCTAGAATTTTTGGTCGGGCCAATTAGTACAGTTTATTAGTCAAAGTCTCCCATGTTGCAGGGGTCGACTACACTGACCTTTGCCCATTACGACTTGGATATCTCCCTGCACGGGGCTTCAATACTGATGCCGTTTGTTTCTATGAAAACTAGACTCAGAGAGGAATCTGTACATATATGGTACGACCCCTAATTATCTCTGGTTAATTTATAATGAATTTCCAAAGTCGGAGCAGGGAATCCAGAAACCGTTCTGGCCCTGTCCCACAAAAATCTGATTATCTCTTAATATACTGCCCATATGATCTTTTCGTTACTTCCTCATGAAAACAGACTCATCGAGCTTCGATTACATAATTTATTCATCAATTAATTCCACTCCTACTATTTTTAGTGATTTTTCAATCTCATAACACTGCTGCTGCCAGCATCTGTTACGAAAGTAACTAGGTCCATTTCATGCCTACCCTTAATCCAACTCAATCGAACATTCGTGCCATTTTCGCATGGCTTAAAGTTTACATGCCAAAGTTCAAACACAACGTAATAGCTTATACATGCCAAAATGTTCTTCTAAGCCAACTAAGAAGAAAGTACCAAAACTTGCTATCCGGTGTGATGACTTCGATGACGGCCTGACCCCGCAAAAATAGATGAGTCCAAGCAACCTATAATGGGTGACAAGGAAACACCGAGTGAGTTTATAACTCAGTAAGTCATAAGCAATGCAATACCATCCATCAATAACATTATCACAAGAGGAAACAAAATGGAACGAGACAATTTACTCCATCCATACCGAACCATACCATAGTTCCTCCAACCTATCGATTCAGTTTCATATCAATTCATGCATTCACATTCCATATACTCATCAATAGGACATTGAAGCATTTTCATAAATCAATTTATCTTCGTTACAATCAAACAACTAAACGGCCTTTCACCCATCCTACGATAAATTTTATGTACGTGACTTCAAGTATATTTGTCACATAGGTTCAAACTTACCGAGCTCAACACCAAGTATAAGCATCGCACCTATTAGCCATGTACTCAAGACACTTACCCGATCCGCTGTCCGCGATCGACTCAATAGTGTCGCACACATAGTGTCCATAATGATTCACGAATGTATATTGAGTCCGCACACTCAGTGCTATATAATCAACTCGCACACTTAGTGCTACGTAATCAAATCGCACACTTAGTGCTACATAGTCAAACTCGCACACTTAGTGCCGCATGGTCAATTCGCACACTTAGTGCATCATATTCATTTCGCACACTTAGTGCAACATAGTCAAATCGCACACTTAGTGCTGTACAATTTAATCCCGCGCACTTAGCGCCAATCTCATGGTCATAAATGGTTATACCCGCACGTTTAGTGCCGAGATCAACAACTCAGTACATCTTACCTCTTTTCTTTTCATTCAACAATTTCATCATCACATACGTACATGCATATATATATATATGTATATTTATTCATTCCATTCAGCATCAATACATAAACATTATGACCATTTGAAATAATACCAACTACATGCTTAATGACTTACCTTGTGTTGGGTAAGACGGTTCCAACTCGGCTACTCAGTGATCTTTTCTTTGCCTTTGCTTGATTCTCCTCCTTTAGCTCCTTGAGCTTAATCAATAATTCACTAGTTTAACCATCTTGTTAAACATTCATAATTCAATTACACATGCTTATGTATGTTTGTATATTCGGCAACCATCCTCACTAATTACTCATGTTGATGGCCGAATGGATGTATGTGTGTACAATGTCAACTATAACATCATGTAATTCCACATATGACTACATTTCTTAAGTTCCACATCTTAATGCCCATTATACATAATCAAATTTAACATCATATATATATTTACTCATGTGGCCGAATATACATACTCCCATATAATATCAAGTACTCACTTTAAGTATATTGCCGAATATACTTAATCATACACACACCTAACCAAAATAATTTCTAAAATCTTTATATCATTTATAATACATCTAATTATCCTTTTTCACATTATCAACTCAAATCACATACATTATTTACTATAACATCTTTACATTCGGCATTGGTGTCAACCATAGTAGCCGATTCTTCCTACTTTGTACCCATGCATCTATTAATCCTTAGTTGGTTCAAACACTTCACACACTAGGATTCATCAAATTTTTAACAAGAAATAAAATCTCTAATCCTCAAACTACCATGGCCAAACCTTCATGGAGTTGCTAAGACTCCTCATTTCTACTTCTCACACACTCTCACATCCAAACCCTTTTATTAAACACCCAAAGTCAACCATCTCCTTACCTCATCACCAAAGACATCAAAATACCAACCAAGAACGTAACATTCATGGCCGAATGTCATCTCCATCATTTAACAAAGTTTGAACCATGGCTAGGTAGATTTTGAACTTACAACTTAAAATATACATGAATCTCAAAGAATAACATTAAGCATACCTCAATCTAGTTACATGCATGGCCAAACTTCCTCCTAATCCTCTTCCTTAGGATTTTCGGTCAAAAGAGGTTGAAAAAGGATGAACAAAACCTTTCTTTTCCTTCCTTTAGCTCACGGCAATGGGGTGTATGCATGAGACCATTATTATTTTTTTTCTTTTTTTTTCATCACCCTTCCTTTCATTATTTAATTATCATGCTTATTATTTTATTTTCCTTACCATACATCACTAACACAACATGTTGGTGACATGTTTCCACCCATAGCATGGCCGGCCACTACATATTAGGGAGGGGGAATTTGACATGCAAGTCCCCTTTTTCTTCCACATGCACTAGTAGGTCCTCATGCATTGACCTATCACATTTTAAAATTTTCTCATATAAGTCCTATTGACTAAATTCACATGCAATCGACTAAATCGAAGCTTGAAATTTTCACACATTCATGATTACATATTCTAGACAATAAACATCACATTCAAACCTTTCGGTGACTCGGTTTAGCGGTCCCGAAACCACTTCCCGACTAGGGTCAATTTTGGGCTGTCACAGACTATGAACTTGTTATTGATTATCACCCGGGAAAGGCTAACGTGGTTGCCGATGCTTTAAGTCGGAAAGCACTATTTGCTTTGAGAGCGGTGAATGCTCACTTGTCCGTCTCACCCGATGGGGTGCTAGTAGCTGAATTAGAGGCCAAACCATTATTGATTCGTCAAATACTTGAATTCCAGAAAGTCGACGCTGAATTGGTCACAAAACGAGTTGAATGTGCTTCGAATGAGGAATCGGAGTTTCGGATTGACGACAATGATTGCTTGACGTTCAGAGGTCGATTATGTGTTCCAAGAAATTCGGAACTTATTTCAATGATTTTGGACGAGGCTCACAGTAGTCGAATGTCAGTCCACCCAGGTAGTACTAAAATGTACAATGACCTGAAACGTCAATTTTGGTGGCCCGGTATGAAACGAGACATTTCTGAATTTGTTTCAAGGTGTTTGATATGCCAACAAGTAAAAGCGGAACATCAAGTGCCGTCGGGATTACTTCAGTCGATCACGATACCCGAATGGAAGTGGGATCGGGTAACGATGGATTTTGTATCTAGATTGCCATTGTCATCAAGCAAGAAAGATGCAATTTGGGTCATTGTTGATAGATTGACCAAGTCTGCTCATTTTATCCCTGTCCGTACGGATTTTTCGCTCGATAAATTGGCAGAATTATATGTCTCCCAAATAGTTCGGTTGCATGGGGTACCTATTTCCATCGTGTCGGATAAAGACCCAAGATTTACCTCGCGATTTTGGAAGAAATTACAAGAAGCATTGGGTACCAAGATGCACTTTAGCACCGCATTCCATCCTCAGACCGATGGCCAATCTGAGCGGATAATTCAAATACTCGAGGATATGTTGAGATGTTGTGTTTTAGAGTTTTGTGGTTCATGGGAAAGATATCTGCCTTTGATCGAATTCGCTTACAACAATAGTTTTCAGTCAAGCATTAAGATGGCACCTTACGAGGCTTTATACGGTCGTAAATGCCGTACCCCATTATTTTGGACTGAACTTAGTGAAAGTAAGATCCTTGGGGTTGATTTGATTAAGGATGCCGAGCAGAAAGTCCGAGTAATTCGCGAAAGTTTGAAAGCCGCTTCGGATCGTCAAAAGTCGTATGCGGATTTGAAAAGAAAAGACATTGAATATCAGGTCGGAGACAAAGTATTTCTCAAAGTTTCACCCTGGAAGAAGGTGCTTAGATTTGGTTGTAAGGGCAAACTAAGTCCGAGGTTCATCGGTCCGTATGAGGTATCCGAACGAGTTGGACCAGTTGCATACCGATTAATTTTACCCCCTGAGCTTGAAAAGATTCACAACGTTTTCCATGTCTCGATGCTTCGACGATATAGGTCTGACCCGTCGCACGTAATCACTCCATCTGAGATCGAGATTCAGCCTAACTTGAGTTATGAAGAAGAACCGGTTCGCATTTTGATGCGTGAAGTAAAAGAGTTACGAAATAAGAAAATCCCATTAGTGAAGGTGTTGTGGCATAAACACGGAATTGAAGAAGCCACTTGGGAACGTGAGGACTCTATGAAGGATCGATATCCAAAATTATTCACCGGTAAGATTTTCGGGGACGAAAATTTCTTATGTGGGGGAGAGTTGTGACAGCCCTAATGTGACCCTAGTCGGAAAGTGGTTTCGGGACCACAAAACCGAGTCGTAAAAATGATTAATTGTTATATTCTATGCTTATTATGTGTGTACATGCATATGTCGACGTTTCATTCCCTAATTTTGCCAATTGCATGAGAAATTATTAAATAGGGATCAATATGAGACATGGTGAAATATGATAGACTAATTTTAAATGGTTTATTAGTGCATGTCAACACAAGGGTGGACTTGCATGTCAAATTGCCCAATTTTCTTTATAGTGGCCGGCCAAGATGGGTGTTGATGGGCAAATATATATGCTTAATTAGTTATTAAAATAAGAAATGGCATTATGTGAGAAAAAAATAATATTAGTGAAATAAAGGTAAGAGTGTGTTCATCTTCCTTACCTTCTTGCAAAGCCGAAACAAAAGGGGAAAGAGGAAGGAATTTGTCTAGGGCATTCGGCTATCTTGGAAGTTAAATAAGGTAGGAGTTCATGTTATTTCTATTGATTTTTATGAGAATCTAGTAGTAGTCAAGCTCTTATTGTAACCCATATGTTGATTTTTCTTTAGTTTTGGTGACAAATTGTGCATACGGTATTATAGGATAAATGCTAAAAGGATGGTGTTTTGATATTTTGGATTGAAATATTAGAAAGGGGAAAATATGAGCTACCTAATTAGATATATGTGAATTTAAAAGATGGTATGAACAAATGTGGAGTTTTGCTAGTTTAGGATTATTCGGCCAAGTGTTTATGTGGTGGAAATTAAGTGTTAAATGGAATGAAAATGATATTATATGGGGGTATGTATATTCGGCCATATGAGTAAATATATAGATGATGTTAAATTTGATTATGTATAATGGGCCATATAGAGTACACATTGTGATATTAACTTTAATTCTCTATAATTGATCAAGTGGGTGATATTGGTTTATATGGTTGAATTTGATTTATGAATATGTACCTTGAAATAAAATATATCATCGACTATGTTACTTTGGAAGTAAGAATGCATTCGGCCTTGAGACAATTTATAAGTATTAGTTAAGGTTCTAATGTTTTGAACAAGAATGGTTGTAAGATGAAATGAAAATTATTAAAATATATATGAGTAATTAACAAGGGTGGTTGCCGTGTATATAATATTTATGTGTGTTTTATTGAAATATTTATTGGGTTAATTATAGTAATTGGATCTTAGGTGATCAATAGCCGAATGGCTTAAAGTTAGTAAAAAGCATAAGGTGAATAAAAATAAAATGTTGCCGTATGATTCTTTTGATATGAAACTATTAATGTTATGGGATATAAATAACTAGCAAGGTAATTAAACTAGTTAATTTATTTATTTAAGCTCAAGAACCTAAAGGAGAGGCGTCCAACAAGGGGAAATCGAAGGTCATCGAGTAGCCGACTTGGAATTATTTTACCCAACATAAGGTAAGTCACCAAGCATATATTTTGTATTGATCTAAATAGACATAATGTCTATGTAATTATGCCGAATGGAATGATAAATTTATATACGTATGCATGTGGTGATGAAAGTGTTGAATGAAAAGAAAAGAGGTGAGATGTATTGAGTTGTTGATCTCGGCACTAAGTGTGCGGGTATAAACATTTATGATCATGAGATTGGCACTAAGTGTACGGGTTTAAATTGTACAGCACTAAGTGTGCGAGTTTGATTATATAGCACTAAGTGTGCGAGTTGATTATATAGCACTGAGTGTGCGGACTTAATATATATTTTTGAATCACTATGGACACTAAGTGTGCGACATTATTGAGTTGATCACGGACAGCGGATCGGGTAAGTACCTTGAGTTCGTGACTAATAGGCGCTATGTTTATATTTGAAGTTGAGCTTGGTAAGTTTGAACCTATGTGACAATTATAATTGAAGTCACGTACATAAGATTTATCGTGGAATAGGTGAAAGGTCGTTTAGTTGTATGATTGTAACGAAAATAAAATGATGTATGAAAATGCCTCAAATATCCTATTGATTAGTATATGGAATGTGAATGCATGACTTGGTATGAGATTGAACCGATAGGTTTAAGGAACTATGGTATGGTTCGGTATGGATGGAGTAACTAGCCTCGTTCCATTTTGTTTCCTCTTGTGATAATGTTATTAATGGATGGTAGTGCATTGCTTATGACTTACTGAGTTATATACTCACTCGGTGTTTCCTTGTCACCTATTTTAGGTTTCTTGGACTCGTCTCTTTTTGCGTGATCGGGCCGTCATCGGAGTCATCACACCGGCTAGCAACTTTTGGTATCTTCTTTTTAGTCGGTCTAGGAGAACATTTCGGCATGTATAGGCTAATATGTTTTGTTGAAATTTGGTATGTAAACTTTTAGCCATGCGAAAATGGCATAAATGTTCGGTTGGATTTGGTTCTATAATGTTAGGTCGTAAGTCTTGGAAATTCGATTTTTATGCCATATGTCATGGTTGATTATTTTTGGTGTTAAAAGTCATGATATGGCAATAGTGTAGTAGGGAGATGTTTGACAATGATTAGCCTTTGGCATGGCTAGTCATGATCATAATTTGTGATATGTATGATGAATTACTAGTTAGATCAAGGAGAAATCACGAAATAGGCATAGTTGCTTTAGTAACAGATACTGGCAGCAGCAGTGATGTGAGATTGAAAAATCACTAAAAATAGTAGGAGAGGAATTAATTAATGAATAAATTATGTAATCGAAGCTCGATGAGTCTATTTTCATATAGAAGAAACGAAACGACCATATGAGCTGTATGTTAGGAGATAATTAAACTCTTGTGAAACAGGGCCAGAGCGATTTCTGGATTCCCTGTTCCGACTTTGGAAATTCATTATAAATTAACCAGAGATAATTAGAAGTCATGCCATATGTGCATAGATTACCCTTTGAGTCTAGTTTCTATATAAATAAACGAAATCAGTGTTGAAGCCCTGTACAGGGAGATATCCAAGTTGTAATGCGGAAAGGTCAGTGTAGTCAATCCCTGTAACATGGGAGACTTTGACTAATAAACTGTACTAATTGGCCCAACCAAAAATTCTAGAAAAAAATATGTAGATGGGCAAATGAGTCTAGTTTCAGGAAAAATTCATGGAACTGGATTTCGAGTTTCAGAACTCAAGATATGATTTTAAAGCGACTAGTACGCAGAGTGGCAGCTTGTCTGGGAAATTTTTTTATAAGTGGTTTGAAGTCTGTTAACACCTCGTGTTCGACTCCGGCGACGGTCTCGGGTTCAGGGTGTTACATAATCAAAGGGGATTTAATCTGCAATCCCACTTTGAATCTTTGGAGTTAGAAAGCAGAAGTTATATCCAACTAAAAGCGTCAATTGATAAGTCACCTAATTTAGAACTCAAGTTACTTCCTTCACATTTAAATATGTTACTTAGGTAACGCTTCTACTTTGCCTGTGATTGTTTCAGCAGAATGACCGAAGAGTAAGAAGAGAAACTCATCCTAGTGTTGAAACAATTCAAGAAGGCTATCAGATGGACCATATCTAATATTCATGCATTAGTTCATCTGTATGCATGCACAATATCATTTTGGAAGTTGGCGAGAAAGGGATGATTGATGGACAACAAAGACTGAACCCTATCATGAAGAACATGGTAAAGAAAGAAATCATTCTGTGGTAGGATGCGATTATAATTTACCCCATCTCAGATACTTCGTGGTAAGTCTGGTCTAGTGCGTGCCAAAGAAAAGAGGTATTACGGTCATAGAGAATGAAAACACTGAGCTAATACCAACCAGAATGGTTACGAGATGGAGAATTTGCATAGATTACTTGAAGCTAAACAAGATGACAAGGAAAGATCATTTTCCTTTGCCGTTCTTGGACCAGATGCTAGATAAACTCGCGAGGCAAGACTATTACTATTTTCTCGATGGATACTTGAGGTATAAATAGATTACAGTAGCACCAAAAGATCAACGGAAAACAACGTTCACATGCTGGTATAGTACATTTGCATTTAGACGCATGCCATTTGGTTTGTGTAATGCATCTGCTACATTTCAAAAATGTATGATGTCCATTTTTACTGACGTGGTTGAGAAGTATTTTGCAGTGTTTGTGGATGATTTTTCAGTATTTGGAGATACATACAATGATTGCTTAGACAATCTAGCCAAGGTACTAAGGCATAGCGAAGAAACAACCTCATACTCAACTAGGAAAAGTGTCATTTCATGGTACGAGAAGGTATTGTTCTTAGGCATTGGATAATGAGACATGGAATCGAGGTAGATTAAAAAAAAGGTAGATGTTATTGAGAAACTCCCATCTCCAACATCTACAAAGGGTGTTAGAAGCTTTTTTGGACACACCGATTTCTATCGAAGATTTATCAAGGACTTCTCCAAAATTAATAAACCTTTATGCAAATTATTGGAGAAGGACACGACATTCAAATTCGATGAAGAGTGTTTGATAGCCTTCAATAATTTGAAGAATCAGTTAGTTTCAGCACCAATCATTGTCACACCGGATTGGGAATTGCCATTTGAATTTGTAACACCCCGAACCCGAAACCGACACCGGAGTCGAACACGAGGTGTTAACTGACTTTAACCCCTTATAAAATTTATTTTCCAGACACTGCCCAATCTGTGTACTATTCGTTTTAAAAATCATATCTTGAGTTTCGTAACTCGAAACTCAGTTTCGTAATTTTTCCCAGAAACTAGACTCATGTGCGCATCTATGTATTTTTTTCTAGAATTTTTGGTCAGGCCAATTAGTACAGTTTATTAGTCAAAGTCTCCCAAGTTGCAGGGGTCGACTACACTGACCTTTGCCCATTACACCTTGGATATCTCCCTGCACGGGGCTTCAATACTGATGCCGTTTGTTTCTTTGAAAACTAGACTCAGAGAGGAATCTGTACATATATGGTACGACCCCTAATTATCTCTGGTTAATTTATAATGAATTTCCAAAGTCGGAGCAGGGAATCCAGAAACCGTTCTGGCCCTGTCCCACAAAATCTGATTATCTCTTAATATACTGCCCATATGATCTTTTCGTTACTTCCTCATGAAACAGACTCATCGAGCTTCGATTACATAATTTATTCATCAATTAATTCCACTCCTACTATTTTTAGTGATTTTTCAATCTCATGACACTGCTGCTGCCAGCATCTGTTACGAAAGTAACTAGGTCCATTTCATGCCTACCCTTGATCCAACTCAATCGAACATTCGTGCCATTTTCGCATGGCTTAAAGTTTACATGCCAAAGTTCAAACACAACGTAATAGCTTATACATGCCAAAATGTTCTTCTAAGCCAACTAAGAAGAAAGTACCAAAACTTGCTATCCGGTGTGATGACTTCGATGACGGCCTGACCCCGCAAAAATAGATGAGTCCAAGCAACCTATAATGGGTGACAAGGAAACACCGAGTGAGTTTATAACTCAGTAAGTCATAGCAATGCACTACCATCCATCAATAACATTATCACAAGAGGAAACAAAATGGAACGAGACAATTTACTCCATCCATACCGAACCATACCATAGTTCCTCCAACCTATCGATTCAATTTCATATCAATTCATGCATTCACATTCCATATACTCATCAATAGGACATTGAAGCATTTTCATAAATCAATTTATTTTCGTTACAATCAAACGACTAAACGGCCTTTCACCCATCCTACGATAAATTTTATGTACGTGACTTCAAGTATAGTTGTCACATAGGTTCAAACTTACCGAGCTCAACACCAAGTATAAGCATAGCACCTATTAGCCATGTACTCAAGACACTTACCCGATCCGCTGTCCGCGATCGACTCAATAGTGTCGCACACATAGTGTCCATAATGATTCACGAATGCATATTGAGTCCGCACACTCAGTGCTATATAATCAACTCGCACACTTAGTGCTACGTAATCAAATCGCACACTTAGTGCTACATAGTCAAACTCGCACACTTAGTGACTATGTTACTTTGGAAGTAAGAATGCATTCGGCCTTGAGACAATTTATAAGTATTAGTTAAGGTTCTAATGTTTTGAACAAGAATGGTTGTAAGATGAAATGAAAATTATTAAAATATATATGAGTAATTAACAAGGGTGGTTGCCGTGTATATAATATTTATGTGTGTTTTATTGAAATATTTATTGGGTTAATTATAGTAATTGGATCTTAGGTGATCAATAGCCGAATGGCTTAAAGTTAGTAAAAAGCATAAGGTGAATAAAAATAAAATGTTGCCGTATGATTCTTTTGATATGAAACTATTAATGTTATGGGATATAAATAACTAGCAAGGTAATTAAACTAGTTAATTTATTTATTTAAGCTCAAGAACCTAAAGGAGAGGCGTCCAACAAGGGGAAATCGAAGGTCATCGAGTAGCCGACTTGGAATTATTTTACCCAACATAAGGTAAGTCACCAAGCATATATTTTGTATTGATCTAAATAGACATAATGTCTATGTAATTATGCCGAATGGAATGATAAATTTATATACGTATGCATGTGGTGATGAAAGTGTTGAATGAAAAGAAAAGAGGTGAGATGTATTGAGTTGTTGATCTCGGCACTAAGTGTGCGGGTATAAACATTTATGATCATGAGATTGGCACTAAGTGTACGGGTTTAAATTGTACAGCACTAAGTGTGCGAGTTTGATTATATAGCACTAAGTGTGCGAGTTGATTATATAGCACTGAGTGTGCGGACTTAATATATATTTTTGAATCACTATGGACACTAAGTGTGCGACATTATTGAGTTGATCACGGACAGCGGATCGGGTAAGTACCTTGAGTTCGTGACTAATAGGCGCTATGTTTATATTTGAAGTTGAGCTTGGTAAGTTTGAACCTATGTGACAATTATAATTGAAGTCACGTACATAAGATTTATCGTGGAATAGGTGAAAGGTCGTTTAGTTGTATGATTGTAACGAAAATAAAATGATGTATGAAAATGCCTCAAATATCCTATTGATTAGTATATGGAATGTGAATGCATGACTTGGTATGAGATTGAACCGATAGGTTTAAGGAACTATGGTATGGTTCGGTATGGATGGAGTAACTAGCCTCGTTCCATTTTGTTTCCTCTTGTGATAATGTTATTAATGGATGGTAGTGCATTGCTTATGACTTACTGAGTTATATACTCACTCGGTGTTTCCTTGTCACCTATTTTAGGTTTCTTGGACTCGTCTCTTTTTGCGTGATCGGGCCGTCATCGGAGTCATCACACCGGCTAGCAACTTTTGGTATCTTCTTTTTAGTCGGTCTAGGAGAACATTTCGGCATGTATAGGCTAATATGTTTTGTTGAAATTTGGTATGTAAACTTTTAGCCATGCGAAAATGGCATAAATGTTCGGTTGGATTTGGTTCTATAATGTTAGGTCGTAAGTCTTGGAAATTCGATTTTTATGCCATATGTCATGGTTGATTATTTTTGGTGTTAAAAGTCATGATATGGCAATAGTGTAGTAGGGAGATGTTTGACAATGATTAGCCTTTGGCATGGCTAGTCATGATCATAATTTGTGATATGTATGATGAATTACTAGTTAGATCAAGGAGAAATCACGAAATAGGCATAGTTGCTTTAGTAACAGATACTGGCAGCAGCAGTGATGTGAGATTGAAAAATCACTAAAAATAGTAGGAGAGGAATTAATTAATGAATAAATTATGTAATCGAAGCTCGATGAGTCTATTTTCATATAGAAGAAACGAAACGACCATATGAGCTGTATGTTAGGAGATAATTAAACTCTTGTGAAACAGGGCCAGAGCGATTTCTGGATTCCCTGTTCCGACTTTGGAAATTCATTATAAATTAACCAGAGATAATTAGAAGTCATGCCATATGTGCATAGATTACCCTTTGAGTCTAGTTTCTATATAAATAAACGAAATCAGTGTTGAAGCCCTGTACAGGGAGATATCCAAGTTGTAATGCGGAAAGGTCAGTGTAGTCAATCCCTGTAACATGGGAGACTTTGACTAATAAACTGTACTAATTGGCCCAACCAAAAATTCTAGAAAAAAATATGTAGATGGGCAAATGAGTCTAGTTTCAGGAAAAATTCATGGAACTGGATTTCGAGTTTCAGAACTCAAGATATGATTTTTAAAGCGACTAGTACGCAGAGTGGCAGCTTGTCTGGGAAATTTTTTTATAAGTGGTTTGAAGTCTGTTAACACCTCGTGTTCGACTCCGGCGACGGTCTCGGGTTCAGGGTGTTACATAATCAAAGGGGATTTAATCTGCAATCCCACTTTGAATCTTTGGAGTTAGAAAGCAGAAGTTATATCCAACTAAAAGCGTCAATTGATAAGTCACCTAATTTAGAACTCAAGTTACTTCCTTCACATTTAAAATATGTTTACTTAGGTAACGCTTCTACTTTGCCTGTGATTGTTTCAGCAGAATTGACCGAAGAGTAAGAAGAGAAACTCATCCTAGTGTTGAAACAATTCAAGAAGGCTATCAGATGGACCATATCTAATATTCATGGCATTAGTTCATCTGTATGCATGCACAATATCATTTTGGAAGTTGGCGAGAAAGGGATGATTGATGGACAACAAAGACTGAACCCTATCATGAAGAACATGGTAAAGAAAGAAATCATTCTGTGGTAGGATGCGATTATAATTTACCCCATCTCAGATACTTCGTGGTAAGTCTGGTCTAGTGCGTGCCAAAGAAAAGAGGTATTACGGTCATAGAGAATGAAAACACTGAGCTAATACCAACCAGAATGGTTACGAGATGGAGAATTTGCATAGATTACTTGAAGCTAAACAAGATGACAAGGAAAGATCATTTTCCTTTGCCGTTCTTGGACCAGATGCTAGATAAACTCGCGAGGCAAGACTATTACTATTTTCTCGATGGATACTTGAGGTATAAATAGATTACAGTAGCACCAAAAGATCAACGGAAAACAACGTTCACATGCTGGTATAGTACATTTGCATTTAGACGCATGCCATTTGGTTTGTGTAATGCATCTGCTACATTTCAAAAATGTATGATGTCCATTTTTACTGACGTGGTTGAGAAGTATTTTGCAGTGTTTGTGGATGATTTTTCAGTATTTGGAGATACATACAATGATTGCTTAGACAATCTAGCCAAGGTACTAAGGCATAGCGAAGAAACAACCTCATACTCAACTAGGAAAAGTGTCATTTCATGGTACGAGAAGGTATTGTTCTTAGGCATTGGATAATGAGACATGGAATCGAGGTAGATTAAAAAAAAGGTAGATGTTATTGAGAAACTCCCATCTCCAACATCTACAAAGGGTGTTAGAAGCTTTTTTGGACACACCGATTTCTATCGAAGATTTATCAAGGACTTCTCCAAAATTAATAAACCTTTATGCAAATTATTGGAGAAGGACACGACATTCAAATTCGATGAAGAGTGTTTGATAGCCTTCAATAATTTGAAGAATCAGTTAGTTTCAGCACCAATCATTGTCACACCGGATTGGGAATTGCCATTTGAATTTGTAACACCCCGAACCCGAAACCGACACCGGAGTCGAACACGAGGTGTTAACTGACTTTAACCCCTTATAAAATTTATTTTCCAGACACTGCCCAATCTGTGTACTATTCGTTTTAAAAATCATATCTTGAGTTTCGTAACTCGAAACTCAGTTTCGTAATTTTTCCCAGAAACTAGACTCATGTGCGCATCTATGTATTTTTTTCTAGAATTTTTGGTCAGGCCAATTAGTACAGTTTATTAGTCAAAGTCTCCCAAGTTGCAGGGGTCGACTACACTGACCTTTGCCCATTACACCTTGGATATCTCCCTGCACGGGGCTTCAATACTGATGCCGTTTGTTTCTTTGAAAACTAGACTCAGAGAGGAATCTGTACATATATGGTACGACCCCTAATTATCTCTGGTTAATTTATAATGAATTTCCAAAGTCGGAGCAGGGAATCCAGAAACCGTTCTGGCCCTGTCCCACAAAAATCTGATTATCTCTTAATATACTGCCCATATGATCTTTTCGTTACTTCCTCATGAAAACAGACTCATCGAGCTTCGATTACATAATTTATTCATCAATTAATTCCACTCCTACTATTTTTAGTGATTTTTCAATCTCATGACACTGCTGCTGCCAGCATCTGTTACGAAAGTAACTAGGTCCATTTCATGCCTACCCTTGATCCAACTCAATCGAACATTCGTGCCATTTTCGCATGGCTTAAAGTTTACATGCCAAAGTTCAAACACAACGTAATAGCTTATACATGCCAAAATGTTCTTCTAAGCCAACTAAGAAGAAAGTACCAAAACTTGCTATCCGGTGTGATGACTTCGATGACGGCCTGACCCCGCAAAAATAGATGAGTCCAAGCAACCTATAATGGGTGACAAGGAAACACCGAGTGAGTTTATAACTCAGTAAGTCATAAGCAATGCACTACCATCCATCAATAACATTATCACAAGAGGAAACAAAATGGAACGAGACAATTTACTCCATCCATACCGAACCATACCATAGTTCCTCCAACCTATCGATTCAATTTCATATCAATTCATGCATTCACATTCCATATACTCATCAATAGGACATTGAAGCATTTTCATAAATCAATTTATTTTCGTTACAATCAAACGACTAAACGGCCTTTCACCCATCCTACGATAAATTTTATGTACGTGACTTCAAGTATAGTTGTCACATAGGTTCAAACTTACCGAGCTCAACACCAAGTATAAGCATAGCACCTATTAGCCATGTACTCAAGACACTTACCCGATCCGCTGTCCGCGATCGACTCAATAGTGTCGCACACATAGTGTCCATAATGATTCACGAATGCATATTGAGTCCGCACACTCAGTGCTATATAATCAACTCGCACACTTAGTGCTACGTAATCAAATCGCACACTTAGTGCTACATAGTCAAACTCGCACACTTAGTGCCGCATGGTCAATTCGCACACTTAGTGCATCATATTCATTTCGCACACTTAGTGCAACATAGTCAAATCGCACACTTAGTGCTGTACAATTTAATCCCGCGCACTTAGCGCCAATCTCATGGTCATAAATGGTTATACCCGCACGTTTAGTGCCGAGATCAACAACTCAGTACATCTTACCTCTTTTCTTTTCATTCAACAATTTCATCATCACATACGTACATGCATATATATATGTATATTTATTCATTCCATTCAGCATCAATACATAAACATTATGACCATTTGAAATAATACCAACTACATGCTTAATGACTTACCTCGTGTTGGGTAAGACGGTTCCAACTCGGCTACTCGATAACCTTTTCTTTGCCTTTGCTCGATTCACCTCCTTTAACTCCTTGAGCTAAATCAATAATTTAACTAGTTTAACCATCTTGCTAAACATTCATTCTTCAATTGCACATGCATATGTATGTTTGTATATTCGGCAATGACAATGGTAACTTAGCAACCCTTAATTTAACTTATAATTGTTCGTAACACATTTAAAGCATCCACTCCATTCCATCATTTTAAAGCACATACATTACTCAATATTATCCAAATTCACATTCGGCATTTCCACAAACACACATGCCGATTTCATTCACTCATCTCTAATGTTAATTAAGAAATGCCGAATGTCACCAACTAAATGGCATACACACACACCCACATGTATAAAAGTCATCCACACCACCTATAGCTCATTCGGCCTTCACCCTTACTAGTTTTTCCCATTCTTTTATCGGTTATATATACATAGTCCTAAGGTAGTATCACGAATGGGCTTACATATATATGTATATATATATATATAGCCGAATATGCAAAGCTTAACTCAACATCACATAAGCTCCTAAGTGATGGCCGAATATGTATATCTATATATATTCATCAACTATACTATTACCTTTAATTTATCTAATCACACAATTTCATCTCATGAATACTTGACCCATTTCTCACAAAAATGAAACAACAACTAAAATGAACATCCCATTTTTACTCCATATGGCCGATTACTTCATTAGTTACCAAGCTAACAATTCAACAATTTCAACCTCATTACAACCTCTACCTATCCAATATAACATGAACACAATCCTCCACCCCTAAATTAGATTCAGCAATCACTTAACCCCTTTAACCTCAACTTTCAAGTTAAAAGCAATTAACCACTCACCATATCCTACATTACTATCCATTTTAATGACATTAACACATCTACTAAGAGTTTCAAGCTTCTTGGCCGAATTTCAACCTCAAAATCCTAAGTCTAATCTATAGGATGAGTAGAATTTGAACTAACCATCTCAAACATGCATAGATTTTCAAGAATCATTCAATACATACCTCATTCTAGCCATCTTCCAAGCCAAAATCCAATAACCAAATCTTCTTTCCTTCTCCTCACTCACGGCAATAGCCAAAGAAAAAAAAGATGAACACTCCCTCTTCCCTCCTTATTTTATTCATCTCTTCCTTTTTAATTCCTTTCTTTAATTTATTTTAATTTACTTACCAATATTAAATAATAAACAACATAAACTTGGAGGAATGGAGTCATGCTTGGCCGACCACTTATCAAGAATTGGGCACTTTGACATGCAAGTCCCCTTTTTCTTCCACATGCACTAATAGGTCCTCATGCATTGACCTATCACATTTTAAAATTTTCTCATATAAGTCCTATTGACTAAATTCACATGCAATCGACTAAATCGAAGCTTGAAATTTTCACACATTCATGATTACATATTCTAGACAATAAACATCACATTCAAACCTTTCGGTGACTCGGTTTAGCGGTCCCGAAACCACTTCCCGACTAGGGTCAATTTTGGGCTGTCACAACTCTCCCTCACTTAAGAAATTTTCGTCCTCGAAAATCTTACCGGTAAATAGGTTTGGATATCGTTCTTTCATCGAGCTCTCGCGTTCCCAGGTTGCTTCCTCGATCCCGTGTTTGAGCCACAACACCTTAACCAACGGAACCCTTTTATTTCGCAACTCTTTCACTTCACGAGCTAGGATACGAATCGGTTCTTCTTCATAGCTCAAGTCAGATTGAATTTCAACTTCTGAGGGATTAATCACATGTGACGGATCGGATCTATAACGTCAAAGCATTGAAACATGAAAGACATCGTGAATCTTTTCAAGTTCATGGGGTAAAATCAATCGATACGCAACTGGACCGACTCGTTCGGATATTTCGTATGGCCCAATAAATCTCGGGCTCAACTTGCCTTTACGGCCAAATCTGAGTACCTTCTTCCAAGGTGACACTTTAAGAAACACTTTATCTCCCACCTGATATTCAATGTCCTTTCGTTTCAAGTCCGCATACGATTTCTGACGATCTGTGGCTGCCTTCAGACTTTCACGGATTACCTTTACTTTCTGTTCGGCATCTTTAATCAAATCAACTCCGAAAATTTTACTTTCACCAAGCTCGGTCCAAAACAATGGCGTACGGCATTTACGACCGTACAAAGCCTCATAAGGTGCCATCTTAATACTTGATTGAAAACTATTGTTGTAAGCGAATTCAATCAAAGGTACATACCGTTCCCATGAACCACTAAACTCAAGGATGCAGCATCTCAGCATATCCTCGAGTATCTGAATTATCCGCTCGGATTGACCATCGGTTTGGGGGTGAAAAGCGGTGCTAAAATGCAGCTTGGTACCCAAAGCTTCTTGCAATTTCTTCCAAAATCGTGAGGTGAATCTCGGATCTCTATCCGACACGATAGAAATAGGTACTCCATGTAATCTCACAATCTGAGAGACATGCAGTTCGGCTAGTTTATCCAATGAAAGATCCGTACGCACGGGGATAAAGTGGGCCGACTTAGTCAGCCTATCAACAACAACCCAAATCGCATCCTTCTTACTTGCGGACAATGGCAGTCTGGACACAAAGTCCATTGTGACTCGGTCCCATTTCCACTCGGGTATCATGATCGGCTGAAGTAACCCTGAAGGCACTTGATGTTCCGCTTTCACTTGTTGACATATTAAACATCTCGAAACAAAGTCGGAGATGTCTTGTTTCATACCGTGCCACCAATACCGACGTTTCAAGTCGTTGTACATTTTCGTGCTCCCTGGGTGGATTGACATTCGGCTACAATGGGCTTCGTTCAGAATCATCGGAATGAGTTCCGAATTCCTTGGAACACACAAACGACTTCTAAACCTCAAACAACCATCATCATCAATCTGAAACTCCGATTCCTTGTTCGGAACACACTCAACTCGTTTTGCAACCAATTCATCATCGACTTTCTGAGCTTCACGAATTTGATGAGTCAATAATGGTTTGGCTTTTAATTCAGCTACTAACACATTGTCAGGTAGAACAGACAAGTGTACATTCATCGCTCGCAAAGCAAACAGTGATTTCCGGCTTAAGGCGTCCGCAACCACATTAGCCTTTCCCGGGTGGTAATCAATGACAAGCTCGTAATCTTTCAACAACTCAAGCCAACGTCTTTGTCGCAGATTCAAGTCTCGTTGAGTCATCAAATATTTGAGACTTTTGTGATCCGAAAACACATGGCACTTCTCACCAAACAAATAATGTCGCCATATTTTCAATGCAAACACAATGGCGGCTAGTTCGAGATCATGGGTCGGATAATCTCTCTCGTGTGGCTTCAATTGTCTCGACGCATAGGCCACAACTCGACCTTCTTGCATCAATACGCAACCCAACCCAAGTAGGGATGCGTCACTATAAATGGCAAACTCTTTACCTGATTCGGGTTGCACCAAAATTGGAGCTTCAGTCAAATGAGTTTTCAGTTGATCGAAGCCTTTCTGACATTTCTCCGTCCATTCGAACTTAACATCCTTTTGAAGTAGCTTCGTCATTGGTGTGGCTATCATCGAGAAACCTTTGACAAATCGTCGGTAATAACCGGCGAGCCCTAGAAAGCTCCGGACTTCGGTAACATTTCTCGGAGGCTTCCAGTTAAGTATGGCTGAAATTTTGCTCGGGTCAACTCGAATACCCGATGCGGATACCACATGACCCAAGAAGCTAACCTCTCTTAACCAGAACTCACACTTACTGAACTTAGCATATAACTGCTTATCCCGCAAAATTTGCAACACTAGCCTCAGATGCTCAGCATGTTCGGTCTCATCTCTTGAATAGACCAAGATGTCATCAATAAACACAACTACGAACCGATCCAAATACGGCCTAAAGATCCGATTCATCAGATCCATAAACACCGCAGGGGCATTAGTGAGCCCAAACGGCATCACTAAGAACTCGTAGTGACCGTACCTCGTTCTGAAAGCAGTTTTGGGTACGTCCGAATCTCGAATCCGCAGCTGATAATAACCCGATCTCAAATCTATCTTTGAAAACACCGATGCTCCCTTTAATTGATCGAACAGATCATCAATACGCGGTAACGGATACTTATTCTTTATCGTCACTTTATTCAGTTGACGATAGTCAATGCACAACCTCATGGTTCCGTCCTTCTTTTTCACGAACAATACTGGTGCACCCCAAGGTGAGAAACTCGGTCGAGCGAAACCTCTATCCGTCAATTCTTGCAACTGAGCTTTCAACTCTTTTAACTCGGTTAGTGCCATACGATACGGAGCGATCGAAATTGGAGTAGTTCCAGGTACAAGCTCAATGCCAAACTCTACCTCCCGAACAGGTGGCAAACCCAGTAACTCTTCAGGAAAAACATCCGGGTATTCACAGACCACCGGCACCGATTCGGGTTTCTTTTCTAACTCCTTGTCATCAAGTACATACGCGAGGTATGCTTCGCACCCTTTCCTTACATATTTCTGGGCCAACATTGCTGATATTACAGCTGGCAACCCCCTTAAGTCCGCAGACTCAACTCGGATTATTTCGTTATTTGCGCACCTCAAATCGATAGTCTTGCTTTTGCAATTCACAACCGCATCATGCGCGGTTAACCAATCCAAACCAAGAATAACATCAAACTCGTCGAACGGCAAAAGCATCAAATCGGCCAGAAAACAGGATTCTCGGATTATTAGAGGGCATCTCTTACACACTTTATCAACAAGTACGCATTGACCCAAAGGGTTTGATACTCGAATTACGAGCTCAGTAGACTCAACAGGTAGAGTCTTACTGGTTGCTAAGGTTTCGCATACATATGAATGAGTAGAACCAGGGTCAATCAATGCAATCACATTAGTATCAAAGAGAGTGAAGGTACCAGTGATGACGTCGGGGGAGGATGCCTCCTCTCGTGCGCGAATGGCATATGCTCTAGCAGGAGTACGGTTCTCGGCTCGATCGGCCGTATCAGAGGCCCCCTCTGACTACCACCCCTACCTCCTAATATTCTCGGTGGTCTACCTCTAGATGTCACTCCACTAGGTCTTGCACCTTGAATCTTATTCTTCTCATCCAGCTCCGTGCAATCTCTAATGAAGTGGTCCTTCGAACCGCATCCGTAACAGGCCCTGCTAGTAGACTTGCCCCAACATTCACCTAGGTGTCGTCTTCCACATTGGGGACATTCAGGTTTCTCGTGATGATTATTGCCCACACTAGCTACCGAAGCAGCTCGGGAGCCCATCGATGGTCTTGCCCTGATGGAAATTCCCGCAGTCGCCCTCGACTTATTAATGTCCTCCCTGAACTTCTTTACAGCTGAGAACGGAGCTTTACCCGTCGATCTTTTACGATAATCTCTAGCTTCAAATTCAGCCTTCCTCTTCTCCTTTCCAAGTTCTTCCGCCTTGCAGGCTCGTTCGACTAGTGTTACGAATTCTTTTATTTCCAAAATACCCATTAGTAGCTTTAAATCTTCATTCAATCCTTCCTCGAATCTTTTGCACATAGCAACCTCATCAGCTACACACTCCCGGGCATACCTACTGAGTCTTACGAATTCATGTTCGTATTCAGATACAGTCATACGGCCTTGCTTGAGTTCCAAGAACTCCTTACGCTTCTGATCAATGAACCGTTGGCTAATAAATTTCTTCCGGAATTCCGTTTGAAAGAAGTCCCAAGTTACTCGCTCGTTCGGGACTATGGAAATCAAGGTCCTCCACCAATAGTAGGCTGAGTCTCGCAACAAAGATACAGCACATTTTAGACATTCGTCGGGTGTGCATGACAATTCATCGAACACCCGAATGGTGTTATCAAGCCAGAACTCGGCCCTTTCGGCATCATCAGTTACTATGGCCTTGAACTCCTCGGCCCCACGCTTCCTAATCAAGTCTACAGGTGGCTTACTCAGCCTCACAGGATCAGCGACTGATGGCATTACAGGCTCTTGGGGTGGATTATTCAAATTTGGGAATTGTTGGACAGCCGGGTTGGTTCGGGCATATTGCGCGACCCACTCATTCATCATGGTAAAGAAGGCTTGTTTAGCCCCCTCACCTTGATTATTCGCAGATGAATGAGGTTCAACAGGCGGCGTCCCTTGTGCAGGAGCAGCCGCTACGCTCTCAACGTCATCCGCTAGGGTTCTTTCCTCACCGGGGTCCATTTACTAATCAAAACAAAAACATCTCAACCGTCAGAAGTCATCACACATTTAAACATTAACATTCAGCATGTATAGCTAGACTCATACGCGCTATGGTAGTCCTAGAACCGACTAAACCATAGCTCTGATACCAATCAAATCTAACACCCCGAACCCAAAACCGACACCGGAGTCGAACACGAGGTGTTAACTGACTTTAACCCCTTATAAAATTTATTTTCCAGACACTGCCCAATCTGTGTACTAGTCGTTTTAAAAATCATATCTTGAGTTTCGTAACTCGAAAATCATTTTCGTAATTTTTCCCAGAAACTAGACTCATGTGCGCATCTATGTATTTTTTTCTAGAATTTTTGGTCGGGCCAATTAGTACAGTTTATTAGTCAAAGTCTCCCAAGTTGCAGGGGTCGACTACACTGACCTTTTCCCATTACGCCTTGGATATCTCCCTGCACGGGGCTTCAATACTGATGCCGTTTGTTTCTATGAAAACTAGACTCAGAGAGGAATCTGTACATATATGGTACGACCCCTAATTATCTCTGGTTAATTTATAATGAATTTCCAAAGTCGGAGCAGGGAATCCAGAAACCGTTCTGGCCCTGTCCCACAAAAATCTGATTATCTCTTAATATACTGCCCATATGATCTTTTCGTTACTTCCTCATGAAAACAGACTCATCGAGCTTCGATTACATAATTTATTCATCAATTAATTCCACTCCTACTATTTTTAGTGATTTTTCAATCTCATGACACTGCTGCTGCCAGCATCTGTTACGAAAGTAACTAGGTCCATTTCATGCCTACCCTTGATCCAACTCAATCGAACATTCGTGCCATTTTCGCATGGCTTAAAGTTTACATGCCAAAGTTCAAACACAACGTAATAGTTTATACATGCCAAAATGTTCTTCTAAGCCAACTAAGAAGAAAGTACCAAAACTTGCTATCCGGTGTGATGACTTCGATGACGGCCTGACCCCGCAAAAATAGATGAGTCCAAGCAACCTATAATGGGTGACAAGGAAACACCGAGTGAGTTTATAACTCAGTAAGTCATAAGCAATGCACTACCATCCATCAATAACATTATCACAAGAGGAAACAAAATGGAACGAGACAATTTACTCCATCCATACCGAACCATACCATAGTTCCTCCAACCTATCGATTCAATTTCATATCAATTCATGCATTCACATTCCATATACTCATCAATAGGACATTGAAGCATTTTCATAAATCAATTTATTTTCGTTACAATCAAACGACTAAACGGCCTTTCACCCATCCTACGATAAATTTTATGTACGTGACTTCAAGTATAGTTGTCACATAGGTTCAAACTTACCGAGCTCAACACCAAGTATAAGCATAGCACCTATTAGCCATGTACTCAAGACACTTACCCGATCCGCTGTCCGCGATCGACTCAATAGTGTCGCACACATAGTGTCCATAATGATTCACGAATGCATATTGAGTCCGCACACTCAGTGCTATTTAATCAACTCGCACACTTAGTGCTACGTAATCAAATCGCACACTTAGTGCTACATAGTCAAACTCGCACACTTAGTGCCGCATGGTCAATTCGCACACTTAGTGCATCATATTCATTTCGCACACTTAGTGCAACATAGTCAAATCGCACACTTAGTGCTGTACAATTTAATCCCGCGCACTTAGCGCCAATCTCATGGTCATAAATGGTTATACCCGCACGTTTAGTGCCGAGATCAACAACTCAGTACATCTTACCTCTTTTCTTTTCATTCAACAATTTCATCATCACATACGTACATGCATATATATATATGTATATTTATTCATTCCATTCAGCATCAATACATAAACATTATGACCATTTGAAATAATACCAACTACATGCTTAATGACTTACCTCGTGTTGGGTAAGACGGTTCCAACTCGGCTACTCGATAACCTTTTCTTTGCCTTTGCTCGATTCACCTCCTTTAACTCCTTGAGCTAAATCAATAATTTAACTAGTTTAACCATCTTGCTAAACATTCATTCTTCAATTGCACATGCATATGTATGTTTGTATATTCGGCAATGACAATGGTAACTTAGCAACCCTTAATTTAACTTATAATTGTTCGTAACACATTTAAAGCATCCACTCCATTCCATCATTTTAAAGCACATACATTACTCAATATTATCCAAATTCACATTCGGCATTTCCACAAACACACATGCCGATTTCATTCACTCATCTCTAATGTTAATTAAGAAATGCCGAATGTCACCAACTAAATGGCATACACACACACCCACATGTATAAAAGTCATCCACACCACCTATAACTCATTCGGCCTTCACCCTTACTAGTTTTTCCCATTCTTTTGTCGGTTATATATACATAGTCCTAAGGTAGTATCACGAATGGGCTTACATATATATGTATATATATATATAGCCGAATATGCAAAGCTTAACTCAACATCACATAAGCTCCTAAGTGATGGCCGAATATGTATATCTATATATATTCATCAACTATACTATTACCTTTAATTTATCTAATCACACAATTTCATCTCATGAATACTTGACCCATTTCTCACAAAAATGAAACAACAACTAAAATGAACATCCCATTTTTACCCCATATGGCCGATTACTTCATTAGTTACCAAGCTAACAATTCAACAATTTCAACCTCATTACAACCTCTACCTATCCAATATAACATGAACACAATCCTCCACCCCTAAATTAGATTCGGCAATCACTTAACCCCTTTAACCTCAACTTTCAAGTTAAAAGCAATTAACCACTCACCATATCCCACATTACTATCCATTTTAATGACATTAACACATCTACTAAGAGTTTCAAGCTTCTTGGCCGAATTTCAACCTCAAAATCCTAAGTCTAATCTATAGGATGAGTAGAATTTGAACTAACCATCTCAAACATGCATAGATTTTCAAGAATCATTCAATACATACCTCATTCTAGCCATCTTCCAAGCCAAAATCCAATAACCAAATCTCCTTTCCTTCTCCTCACTCACGGCAATAGCCAAAGAAAAAAAAAGATGAACACTCCCTCTTCCCTCCTTATTTTATTCATCTCTTCCTTTTTAATTCCTTTCTTTAATTTATTTTAATTTACTTACCAATATTAAATAATAAACAACATAAACTTGGAGGAATGGAGTCATGCTTGGCCGGCCACTTATCAAGAATTGGGCACTTTGACATGCAAGTCCCCTTTTTCTTCCACATGCACTAATAGGTCCTCATGCATTGACCTATCACATTTTAAAATTTTCTCATATAAGTCCTATTGACTAAATTCACATGCAATCGACTAAATCGAAGCTTGAAATTTTCACACATTCATGATTACATATTCTAGACAATAAACATCACATTCAAACCTTTCGGTGACTCGGTTTAGCGGTCCCGAAACCACTTCCCGACTAGGGTCAATTTTGGGCTGTCACAGAATTGATGTGTGATGCAAGTGACTTCGCAATAGGAGCTGTCATGGGCTAGCTAAGGAACAAAGTTTTTCACCCCATCTACTACGAAAGTCAGACTCTAATGGGAGCTCAATTGAATTATATGATACTAGAGAAAGAGTTACTTTCTATTGTGTTTGCTTTTGACAAGTTTCGATCTTATCTTGTGGGTACCAAAGTGATTGTCTATATGTAACACCCCTAACCCGTATCCGTCACCGGATTAGGGTTATGAGGCATGACCGAACAAAACATAGGTTCAGAACATTCACAATTTCACAAAATTCATATTAACATAAATAAAACCTATGGCCGATTAACAATTTAACCTACTTTATAAATCATAACAGAAGTTTAATTCATTCTTCAAAATCATATAAGTATGCTTTAAAAAGACATACATATATTATGTATTCATTGTTATAATAGGATTCGAATACTAAGTAAGAACCAAACATTTTGTTTCATAATTTTTATACATACACTCATTAACCCAAACAAATCATATAACAATCTTTATATCTATTATCATAAGCAGCATTGATAATAGTCTTTATGAATAAAAATGCTTTATACTTTTATTTAAGTCACAAAACTATACACGAACTCACATGCCAAAATTTTTCCATATTTAAAATACAAATACATAACCAATACACTAATCAAGATTTAATATCAAGTCATATCCATTATCACACATTTACTATGAACTAAAACAACTGACAATTTAACCAACATTATCGATCACAATTGATAGATTCGTAAAATATCTAGTTTACTAGCACATTAATAAATCTAAATAATATATCAACTTGCCTTTACTTGACCATTTCACTACATTAACAACCATAATATAAGCACATATATAAATATATATATGCATATGAGTTCAACTAACAAATCATAACCAAATACATTGGCACATTATCATTACCTTCAACCCAATTCCCTATTATAAAGGCTAAATCCCAATATGTAAGACTTACCATGACGAACAGATCATGAATTTCACATATCATTAATATAGACCATAAGTGAACACCGAATATACCCCATGCATATATTTGATTATTACCTAACTAGTACATGATATACCTTAGCTCATTTATCAACCATTATTTATCTTTTGGCCGAAACACATAAACAAACTCCACAACATCATAAACCTTGGATACACTTTCAATATAGGTTCAAACCAAGTCCAAATGTATATACAACCATTAGCATTATAATCAACCATTAGCATTATAATCAACCATAATTCACATGAAGATATATAATGGCTGAAACACCAAAATCACAACCAAGCATAACCATCATCAAAACAAAGCATTAAATCCTAACATAACAAAGTATTAAGCTATTTTCGAATGGCTCATGATACATTAACCAAAAATCAAACATTTGAAAATATAATCCAGCCTATACATGCCATAGTTTCAAAAATTCAGATTATAAAATACTGAAGACAATCGATAGTGTGATGGACTTTGCTGACGATCCCTGAGCTCGTAACTTGACTCCAAAATCTATAAAATAAAGGAAAACATATACAGACACAATAAGCTATCATATCTTAGTAAGTCATAAGCAAGTAATAATCAAATGGAAATTTGTATTTAATCAACTAAACCAAATTAAATAATCTTTAGTCAAATACACATTTTACAAACTTGAAACTCATATATCATCAGATGAACAATATTTAATTATAGTAACTTGGCCGAATGCACATAAGTTCATAAGCATATATATAATTCTCAATTTCATAATGCATATTTCATTCGTTCATCTAAATTATATACTTACCTGAACTTTCAAATTAACTAACTTAGCACATACCTGACATTTTAGCTCGATATCACATTCGATTTTAACTTGATATTGCCCTTTGAACCATTCGAAATCGAATAGATTACTTGGATAATTACATATATCATACAATGCCAATGTCCCAGACGTGGTCTTACATTCTATCTCATATCGATGCCACTGTCCCAGACAGGGTCTTACACGAATCAAATACGATGCTGATGTCCCAGACATGGTCTTACTCGTAACCATATATCGATGCCAACGTCCCAGACGTGGTCTTACATGAAAACACATATATCGATGCCAATTTCCCAGACATGGTCATACACGAAAACACATATCTGAATGACGTCATAACTCGATCGAATCGAACTCGTAGACTTAGTTACCAAGCATATTCACATTTGGCTTTCACATATATAATCTCATATAATTTAATTTCAGCTTATAAACTCATATATAATTAGAATTCACAATATCTATTTGCTTATAAACTTACCTCGGATGATAAAAAAACGGAGCAGGACGACTAGTCGACAACTTTAGTTTTCCCCCGATCCAAATCCGATTTCTTTGGTTCTTGATCTAAACATATTCAAATTAAAATCATTCAAACATATTTTCACTCAATTTAGTCCAAAAATACATAAATGGGAAAATTACTATTTTACCCTTGATATTTTACACTTTTTACAATTTAGTCCAAATTGCACAAAACACAAAACATGCAAAATTTGCACACACCACGCTTAGGCTGAACATTCCTAGTGTTCATACAAGTCCATACATTTCATTTATTTCACATTTTATGTAACACCCCAAACCCGGCCTAGACGTTATGGCCGAATTTGGTGCGTCACATCAAACCAATTTTCAAATTTGATCTTTTCGGTGAAAATCCATTACTGAATCTAAATTTATTATTAAACCACAGTTCCCATCAAAATGTTTACCAATTTGTTTGCCTTTGGTATATTACCTCATTTAAAATCGCGGAAGCATTTTGAAAACTTTGTTGTTGGAAGCTCATGTTCCTTAGAAAAATCATGCCATTTTGAAATCTCGAGTTTTCCTAGACAAGCAGTTTAGTATAAGAAATCACAATCCAAATTAACACTTAAAACCCACCTACGGCGTTATTACATAATTTAAAAACCCAAAACAAAATCTAATTGTAATTAAAAGAAACATAGACAGTAGTGTGGCGATCTCCGAGTCCCTCACAGCTTCAAACCATCTAAGCTTAGGGATTACCTGCACAGTTAGAAACGGGGTGAGTTTACAAAAACTCAGTGTGTAATCCCAATAACAAACAAACAGTGAATAACACGGTACTAGTACAATCTGGGCCAAAGCCCTATTCAGTCTCGACATTTACTGGGCTGAAGCCTTTCGTTTAACGGTTACTAGGCTGGAGCCTTTTCATAAATCAAATCACTGGGCCGAAGCCTTTACTGTAAACGGTATGGCCCATAGGCCCATTACAATATCACATGAAATACCAATGAATGTATGCAAGCCCATTTGGGGGGACTACTTAACCCACCATCCGCTACTCTCCACCCGTACTAACCAAGCTCTCCATGTAGGGAATAACTCAACCCACCCAACCAAACTCTCCACTGGCAGCATAGCTGATTTATCATATAACTGGAGGCCTAGCCTCTTTTAATAACTGGGGCAAAGCCCTTTTTGATAAACTTGGGCAAAGCCCTTTTCGGTAAACTGGGGCATAGCGCTTTTAGTACTTCCTCCATTTATAAAACCCAACCCATGCAACATGTCATGTATGCAGAATGTCATGCCCATATTTGAATCAAACAATCACAGTCAAGTCATTCATATCACCAACATATATTCACAATCAAATCCGTCAACCACACAGTCCAAGTCAGTCACTTGCCCACAAGGGCAAAACAGTCATTTAACACCCTAGAGGCAAAATGGTAATTTTACGCCACAACGGTATCTCGGTACTTCTACCCTATAGAGGTATTTTGGTATTTCTACCCTACAAGGGTATTTCGGTAATTCTACCCTACAGGGGTATTTCAGTAATTCTACCCTACAAGGGTACTTCGGTAATTCTACCCTACAGGGTTATTTCAGTAATTCTACCCTGCAAGGGTATTTTGGTAATTCTACCCTACAGGAGTTTTCGATATTTTACAAATTGAGAGTATTTCAATAATTTCACAAATCAGGGGTATTTTGGTAATTTTACAAGCTAGGGGTATTTTGGTAATTTTACAAACCAGGGGTATTTTTGTAATTTTGTAAACCAATGGTATTTCAGTAATTTTGTAAATCGAGGGTAAAATGGTAATTCTGTAAATCAAGAGTAAAACAGTAATTCTATAAATTGAGGGTAAAATGGTAATTCTATAAATCGAGGGTAAAACGGTAATTCTGTAAATCGAGGGTAAAATGGTAATTCTGTAAATCGAGGGTAAAACAATAATTCTGTAAATTGAGGATACTTTGGTAATCTTACAAATTGAGGATATTTCAGTAATTTGGTAAACTAAAGTATTCTAAAAAGGGATAACAATACGAATGGACCTAAAGTCCATTCTCGGCCCAAATGGGCCCACACGCTCGTGTGGCCCTTTTAGCCCAAATCTAGCCACAGATATAAGATTCACCTAGCCTATTCCAATATTTACTACACAATCAAACAACTTATCTTGGGCCTGTAGGCCCATTGGGCCCACATGGCCCCTTTCAGCCCATCGCGGCCCGAAGTAGCCATCCTACAGCTAGAGTAGTGAGAAGTACACACCTGATAGGAGACTGGAGTTAATCTGCACTCCGAGCACTCTTAGCCGACGCCCAACCCAAACGAGCACGCCATAAAGCGAAAGGGATCAGCCAAGAAGGGTATGCCTACTCTCCTCATGGTTTGCTTTATTTAAAGCCAGCTCTCCATCTACTCTTATGTTAGCTTCCCGATGTGGGATCCCTCCATCACCAGAGTTTAAAACCAACACCAACTCTTGCCGTCCCAACATAGCAAAATAAATGCTCTTTGATTGCTATGAGTTTCGAACCCTAGACCTCCTTACCAACTCTATGATGCCACCTTCCTGCCTCTTATGTGGCGCTACTTTGCCACTAGACCACAAGGCTTTTTGTGACACAATTTCCCCAACAATATTCTTAAGGCCTACCTACTACACCTAGGGTTTGATTCACCTTAAACCAAAATTTTGCTAGAGTCCAGGTTTGAACCCAGGACTTCTCCGACACTTCTCAGCACACTTAACCACTAAAACAAGCCTTCATTAACGAAATTTACATGCACAACAAAATATTATAAGCTGCCTTCAACCGCTCCCATGCTCAAGGCCCAAAACTTCTAGGCCCAAATTCAGGGTGTTACAACTCTACCTCCCTTAAAGAAATTTCATCCCCGAAATTTCCATCTAATAGGCTGGTCGTGTAACATCTACCCCACTACGCTACCGCTACGCACTCTGATCCTACTATCACTATCACACTTCAACTAGAACTTGAAACATCTCATACATACAACACTTAGTCACTGAAGCGGACACATATTTATCACACATATATACAATTTCTATATCCAAACATCACATCCACATAAAATAAATACCAAATTTAAATTCAGACCAATATCTAAAGAATCCACAGTATTTCAATTTCTAAACAGACAAAAGTATTCAGAAGACTTACGAATTCGGCGCGGGAGACTCGGTGTGCCACACTTTTTAAGAGAAATACTTCAAACTGAGCACGTGGTTGAAAATAATTTTTTGAAATTCAACCTTTGAAAACACAATCCACAGCCGAGTTGTTGTAACCTAGGCTCTGGTACCACTAAATGTAACACCCCAAACCCGGCCTGGAAGTTTGGCTCAAATCTGGCGTGTCACATTGAAGTTTTTTTCAAAAACCATGTTTCAATTAAAAACCCTTCTTAATAATTAAAAACTTATACCCTTTTTAAACCTTTTTAGAAAACCTCAGCTAAATAACATTCTTAACAACTTTATAAAAATCTTGGTAGTTGCGAAAGCTTAATTTAAAAACAATTGCGGATACGTGATGTTTTGAACAACAGTAGTTGCTTTGGAAACCGTGGTTGAAAATACTTTTGTCTGACCACAAGGCTTTTTGTGGCACAATTTCCCCAACAATATTCTTAAGGCCTACCTACTACACCTAGGGTTTGATTCACCTTAAACCAAAATTTTGCTAGAGTCCAGGTTTGAACCCAGGACTTCTCCAACACTTCTCAGCACACTTAACCACTAAAACAAGCCTTCATTAACGAAATTTACATGCATAAAAAAAATATCATAAGCTGCCTTCAACCGCTCCCATGCTCAAGGCCCAAAACTTCTAGGCCCAAATTCAGGGTGTTACATTTTAGTCCCTCAATTTATTATTCCTTGAATTTGCATTCAATCCCCCCACTCTTCATGCCTTTCTAGATTTGCCCCTACCTTAAAATAGCAAGTTTGAAACCTTCAAAGATGCCACATGTGTGGTCGACTCTGGGGGAAATCTATGGCAGCTAATTTTTGCTATTTTTAGCAGCATACTCAACCTAAACAAACACCCTGTAACACCCCTAACCCGTACTCATCGTCAGAATAGGGTTTCAGAGTATTACCAAAACATTTAGAACATTTTGTAGATAATTTGTGCAGATTACTATTCATTTACCGAAATCAATCAAAACATCCCTTACTTGGACCCTTGAGGTCCAATACGAGCATTAGAATCAAATCGGGACTAAATGAGAAACTCATAAATTTTTTTGCGACATTTTAAAAATTTTTCAAGATTACAAGGGTCACACGCTCGTGTGGTCTAGGGATGCGCCTGTGTTGTCTAGGGACACGCCCGTGTGGTTAGGCCGTGTACCATACATGTCCGTGTCCCTAACTTATGTAACTCTCTAAGTTTTAAGGCATGAAGAAATTGAAGTCACACGGCCAACTCACACGCCCGTGTGCTAGGCCATGTGGCGAATTTTATTTTTGAAATTTAGGTGCAGTTTTTACACGGTCGTGTAACACGCCCGTGTCTCTGCCCGTGTGCCGAATTTTGAGCATTTTGTTTCTCATTTTTAAGATACAGGGGACACGACTGGACCACATGCCTATGGGGGAAGCTCTGTGCCACACATGTCCAAGGCACACGCCCGTGTGTTTACCCATGTGAACAAAATAAGGTAATTTCCTAGCCTCATTTGTCACGCAAAACTTTCCATTTTCCTGCACCAAAACTGACAAGCATATATTCACCAATCCAACATCATATTCACACAAAATTTTACATTAATTATATGGTACTCTCTCATGCATCAAAGAAAATAAATTTACTTTTATCATAAACTATTATGCTAACATAATTCCAACAAACTAACACATAAAAAGCACTTATGTGATTACCAAAATATTACTTCAAAAATAGCCAAACTTAGACCATTACTAGCCACTCCAGTGGCTAGATTACAAAACAACAATTCCAAGCCTTCATTGGCTAAATAAGCTTATTCATGCCATTATACCAAAATGTGATAATGGATAGTGTGATGACTGATTCGACCAACTTCCAACCATCGTAAGCTTTGGAGCAGTATAAAACAGAAAAAATAAACGGAGTAAGCATTTTATGCTTAGTAAGTTCGTATATTGGAAAATAAACTTACCAGTCATATTTATTAATACAAGCAAACATAAAAATACATTCCATCAATTTTGGGTAAGTTACCTAAACATATACACTTATCCAAACAACTTAGTCAAATAATCTCACATGAATATCAAGTAAACATAGATAAACTCATTCCATTACAAACTTCCATTAATTTCACTTTTCCACACTTCAAAAGTCATTTCCGTCGAACTATTGAAATCTCGATGGATGTTCAGGTAATTACACATGTGCAAAAGTATCTATTAGGGTACATAATAAAAGGCACACTCTTGAGCCATACATTTTGCAGTAGGATTACCAATCTAGGCTAAATCCTATCCGTAGCATATGCTCTAGAGAGCTTAATATGGATTACCCGTTCGGGCTAAATCCAATTTATAACCTAAACTCAAGAGGGTTTACATTAGAATTACCCATCTGGGCTAAATTCTATCTGCAACATATGCACTATTATTCTTACCCCATCGAAATTCAACGTTCGATCGGAACTTGATAATTTGTCCATACTACACAACTTGGGACTATTTCGTTAAGTATATATCATCTCACATATCAGCACAATCATACAATTTGATTCAAGCATTACACGAACTTCCCTTGAAAATGGTTCGTATTTGAATGTCATTTAATTTGAAACCTTTTGCTTTCCTCGATCTAGTTCCGTTGTTGATCTTTCCAGATCTATATAGATAAATTTAACTATTAATCTATCACATTTCATTTACATTGGCATTCTATTACATCCTAGGTAAAATTACCATTTTGCCCCTATCTTTCTCAAAAATTTTGATTTCATCCCTAGGCTCGAAAAATGAAATTCATGAAATTTAACCCTTTTCCCAAGCCTAGATAAAATTTATATATTACACTTACATCACATACATTTCACAAATTTCAGAATTTTCCATGTGTTTTACCACTTTTTCATTTTAGTCCCTAAATCAAGTTTTTATCAAAAATTGCTTTGTAGAAGTTGTTTATCTATGAATAACTTTTCATTTTCTACCATAAATTTCTAATTTTCAGCATATTCATCCATGACCCAAATTTCATAGCTTGATAACTTTTCAAATAAATCCCCTACATAGAGAGATCTGATTCCAAAAATATAGAAATTACTAAAAACGAGACTTCATTTCATACCTTAGTCAGCTTGAAAAGTCTTCTTCCTCTCTCCTAGGGTTTCCATAGAAATATTTGGGGAAGATGATATGAAATTGTTTTCTTTTTCATTTAATTAAGTTATCGTTTAATAACTTTTCATCTTTCTAATTTAGTCCTTAGCCTTTTCTAATTTTTCCATGGATGAGTCATTAAAATATCTACTAACTATTCTTCAATGGTCTAATTACTATATAAGGACATTAATTTTTGAATTCCATAGCTATTTGATACCTATACCTACTAGAGCCCAACTTTGCATTATATGCAATTTAGTCCTTTCCCTAATTGAACACACAATCGGTAAAATATTCGTACCAAAATTTTCATGTGACCTTCCTATCATGATACCAACCATAAAATAAAATAAAATAAATGTTTATTTTTTGTTTGGATTTGTGGTCCCGAAACCACTGTTCCGATCTCACTGAAAATGGGCTGTTACAACTCTCCCCCCTTAAAGATTTCATCCTCGAAAATCTTACCAGTAAAAAGATTCAGATATTACTTCCTCATAGCATCCTCCAATTCCCAAGAAGCCAATACCATGTCGTTGCCAATGAACTTTTACTAAAGCTACCTTTTTATTTCTTAACTCTTTTGTTTCTCGAGCTAAGATTTTGATTGGTTCTTCACCATATGTCATATCAAGCTGAATCTCAATTTCTGTTGGAGCAATAATGTATAAATGATCTGATTGATAATGCCGTAACATGGACACTTGAAACACATTATGAATTGTATCAAGCTCTGGTAGTAATGCTAACTGATATGCAACAGGCCCGATTCTTTCAATGATCTTATATAGCCCGATGAACCGTGGATTACGTTTTTCTTTATGATTGAATCAGAGAACTTTCTTCCAAGGTGACACTTTCAAGAATACTTTATAACCAACCTGAAATTCTATCTCTTTTCGCTTTAAATCGGCATAAGATTTTTGACGGCCTGAGGCCGCTTTCAAACTGTCCTTAATTATCGACACCTTTTCTTCAGTTTCCCAGATCAAGTCAACTCCGTGTATCTCTTTCTCACTTAACTCTATCAATTACAATGGGTTCTACATTTATGACCATATAGAGCCTCATACGGCGTCATTCTAATACTGGACTGATAACTGTTATTGTAAGCAAATTCAATCAAAGACAAGTATTTTTCCTAGTTACCTCCAAATTCAAGTATACAACACTGAAACATGTCTTCTAAAATTTGTATCACATGTTTAGATTGTCCATCTGTTTGAGGATGGAATGCGGTACTAAAGTGTAAACGAGTGCCCAAAGTTTCTTGCAACTTACTCCAAAATCAGAATGAAAACTGAGGGTTTCTATCTGAAATAATGGAGACAAGCACTCCTTGTAATCTGACAATCTCAGAGACATATAATTTATCCAATCTATCCAATGAAAAATCCATACGTACCGAGATAAACTGTGCAGACTTTGTTAAACGATTGACAATTACCTAGACAACATCTTTCTTTTTCGGTGATAAAGATAATCCTGTTACAAAGTCCGTGGTAACTCTTTCCCATTTCCATTCTAGTATTGTAATTGGCTGCAATAATCCCGAAGGTACTTAGTGTTCAGCCTTCACTTGCCGACATATCAAACACTTCAATACAAATTTAGAAATATCCTGTTTCATTCCCGGCCACCAGTACATCTTTTTCAAGTCACTATACATCTTATTACTACCAGGATGGATAGACATGTTACCATTATGAGCTTCATTCAAAATCTTCTGTACTAGTTTTGAAATTTTTTGGTACACATACTCTACCTCTAAATAATAAACAACCATTGGTCTTGATCTGAAATTCTGAGTCAAGAGTCGATTCACTTTGTATCTATTTCGCTTGCAACTTACTATCATTTTTCTGAGCTTCAGAGATTTGTTACAAAAACGTCGGTCTAACTTTTAACTCAGCTATGAGTGAACCATCATCAGATAAAGACAACTTGGTGTTCAATGCTCGTAAGGCAAATAAGGATTTTCGGCTCAAGGCATCCACCACTGCATTAGCCTTTCCTAGATGGTAATCAATAACGAGATCATAATCTTTCAATAATTCCAACCACCTACGTTGTCTCAAATTCAGTTCTTTCTGTGTTATTAAATACTTCAGACTTTTATGATCCGTAAAGATGTGACATTTTTCCCTAAAAAGATAATGCCACCATATTTTCACTGCAAAAACAATAGCTACTAATTCAAGATCATATATCGGGTAATTTCTTTCATGCGGTTTTAGCTGCCTAGATGCGTAAGACATTACTTTACCATCTTGCATCAATACATATCCTAAACCATTCAATGAGGCATCGCTGTAAACTATAAATTCCTTACCCGATTTAGGTTGGACTTATACGGGCGCTTCTGTCAATAAAGCTTTCAATCTACCAAAACTTTGCTGGCACTTATCAGTCCACTCGAATTTCACTTCTTTTTGCAATAATCGAGTCATCGAAGAAGCTATCATTGAAAACCCTTTAACAAATCTCCGATAATATCCTGCTAGTCCTAGAGTTTTGACCTCTGAAACATTCTTTGGTGGCTTCCAACTTACAATAGCTGAATTTTGTTTGAATCCACCTGAATACCCTCTACAGATGCAACATGTCGAAGGAATCTAACTTCCCATATCCAAAATTCACATTTACTGAATTTAGCATACAGTTGTTTCTTACGTAGAGTTTGTAGTACAATTCTCAGGTGCTCAGCAAGCTCATTTACATCCTGAGAGTAAACCAAAATATCATCAATAAAAACAACCATGAACCTGTCCATGTATGGTCTGAAAATTCTATTCATTAAATCCATAAATACTGCCAAGGCATTAGTTAATCCGAATGGCATCACGAAAAACTCATAGTGCCCATATCTAGTTCTAAAAGATGTCTTTAGCACGTCTGATTCTTTTACTCAATAAATTTTTAGGAATACAGTGGCACCTCTTAATTGATTAAACAAGTCATCTATACGAGGCAACGAGTACTTATTTTTTATTATGACTTTATTAAGTTGTCTGTAATTGATGCATAATCTCAATGATCCATCTTTCTTCTTTACAAACAATACCAGTGCACCCCATGGTGAAAAGCTGGGTTGGGCAAATCCTCTATCAATCAACTCTTGCAACTATACCTTCAACTCATTCAATTCAGTACGAGTCCTTCTATATGGTGCTATGGATATCAACGTCATCCCTAGCACAAGGTCTATGGAAAATACCACCTCTCTAGCTGGAGGTAAACAAGGTAGTTCTTCTAGAAATACCTCAGGAAACACACAAACAATCGACACTGACTGGATTTTCAACTCCGATACTTTGGTATCCAGTCCAATAGCAAGATAAGCCTCATACCCCTTTCTAATATATCTCTGTGTTGATATTGTTAAAATCACATTAGACAACCCATCCAGTTTCTCAGATTCGACCCGGAGTAACTCACCATTCTAACACTTCAATACAATGTATTTATGCTTACAATTCACCATTGCATCATGTTGTGTTAACCAATCCATTCCCAATATTACATCAAATTCATCAAGGGTAACAACATCAAATTAGCTAGAAAACAATAACCCTCTATCATCAATGGGAAATTTTTACAAATTTTATCGACCGTAACATGCTGACCCAAGGGGTTTGAAACATTAACCACCAATTCGATGAATTTAACAATCATATTTTTAATAGACATAAATTTTTTGCATATATATGAGTGCGTGGAACCAGGATCAATCGAAGCAATAGTATTAGTATCAAGTAGTAAGATGAACCAGTGATAACATCTGATGCCGAAGCATCTTCCTTTACATGTATTACATATGTTCTTGCCAGAGCTTGATCATTGGATTTAGCGGTTGCACCTTTTGTAGCACTACGACTACCATTGACATTTCCAGAATACAGGTGGTGGTCCACCCCTCGAGACAGGATTACTTGGCTTCAGGGTCTGTTCAATGTCTTTCTTAACCCTTTCCAAGCAATCCTTAAGAAAATGGTCGAGAGAACCACACTTAAGCAAGCCCCACTTGTCATCTGGCACTCTCCAAAATGCAATTTATTACAAATATTGCATCGTGGTTTGGGGTTTCCAACACTCCCAACACTGGTTGTTAAGGGAGACGAAGACCTCGGGTTGGTGTATTTAGAACTTCGTTCCTTTCCTGAATACTCCCTTGATGTAGCAAAACGCTCATGATAATTCTTCGATTTCTTTGAAGCATATGATTGCATCTTGCTCATAAATCTTTTGCTCGTAACTTGAGCTTCCCTTTCTGATTGCCCCTTTTCTTTGCTTAATTCCTCGGCTTTGTGTTCTCGTTTAGCCAACATCACAAATTCCCTTAATTCCATAATTCCAATTAAAAACTTGATAAATTAATTTAGCCCTTCTTCAAATTGTTTGCACATTTCGGCTTCAGTCTGAACCCATTCACTAGCACACTTGCTCAATCTAACAAATTCTTGTTCATACTCGAACACTGTCATATTTCCCTGTTTAAGCTCTTGAACTTTCTTCTTTTTCTAGTACAAAAATCTTTGACTAATATACTTCTTTTTAAACTCTGTTTGGAAAACTTCCCATGTAATATTTTCTCTTGGTACTACAGAAGATATTGTTTTCCACCAATGGTAGGCTGTGTCTTTCAAAAATGATCCCGCACATTTCAAACATTTGACTGTTGTACATGATAACTCATCTAAAACCCGAATAGTATTTTCTAGCCAGAACTCATCCCTCTCCGGATCGCCATCAACCATAGCCCTAAATTCTTCACCCCCATGTTTTTTTATTTTATCTATTGGGGCCTCACCAATTCTAACAGGTCTAGCATCCTGTTGCGTTTCATCATGTTCTAAAGTAGGTGGGGAAGGTCATTGAATAGTAGGGTCTGTCCTCATATATTCACTAAACCATTAACCCAACAATTCAAAGAAGGCTGCTTTTGTCGCCTCACTTTGGCCCTTAGATACGGGCCTTCTACTACCACTGATGCAGCTTTCTGCACAAAAGCTTGAGCAACGCTCCCAGCTTCCTCAATCTCAACTTTAGCTTGGTTGGAAGACATTACTATATGAAAATAAATTTAAAAGTGGTCAAGAGATATCACACTACATTAATTTATATAATGGCATGTATACTTGCCACGTTGGTCTGAGAATCAACTAAACTGTACCTCTAAGACCACTAAATGTAACACCCCTAACCCGTACTCATCGTCGAAATAGGGTTTCACAGTATTACCAAAAAGATTAGAACATTTTATTGATAATTTATGGAGATTACTATTCATTTATCGAAATCAATCAAAACGTCCCTTACTTGGACCCTTGCGGTCCAATACGAGCATTAGAATCAAATCGGGACTAAATTGAAAACTCATAAAATTTTTCGTGTCATTTTAAAAATTTTCCAAGGTTACCGGGTCACACGCCCGTGTGGTACGGCCGTGTACCACACACGCTCGTGTCCTTAACCCGTGTAACTCTCTGAGTTTTAAGGCATGAAGAAATTGAAGTCACACGACCAAGTCAAATGCCCATGAGCTAGGTTGTGTAGTGAATTTTATTTTCAAAATTTAGGTACAGTTTTCATACGATTTTGTAACACACCCATATTCAAGGCCGTGTCAACCACACGACTGAGATATACACCCGTGTGCACAATTCTGAGCATTCTGTGTAACGCCCCAAATTTATGGGCCTAGAAGTGTTGGGCCATGTGCATGGGAGCCGCTAAGAGACTGAACATAAAAGTTAATGTGTGCAGGAAATATCACAAATAAAATTTTGCTCTATTGGTTAAGTAATTTAGGAGTAGTTGGGAGTGTTTTAGAAGTCTTGGGTTCAAATCTGGGCTTTAGCAAAATTTTTAGTTTTCCTCTTAAATGAATTCTGGCGTTAGCAGGTGAGCCTTATATTTAATCGTGGTTAAAAAGTGTCACAAATGAGCTTGTGGCCCTATGGTAAGTGGCGTGTGCTAGTTGCTTGAGGTCTAAGGTTCAAGTCTTGGCAAGGTAAAAAGAGTATTTATTTTGCTACTCTTGCCATAAGAGAAGCAGAAGTGGACTAGAACTCTGTAAGGTGGAATTTGAATTGGTCAAAGAGTAGATGGTGGAGTAAATCAATGAGGAGATTAAGGAGTTTTTTTAGGAGGGATAGGAGGAGAAAATTAAGGGATTTTTGATGAGGGGAAGAGTTTTGGACGTTGGTGGACATCAACCACTCAGGAATTTGGCTTAGTAGTGGGAGTGTGGCCCTCCATTTCGGGTTTTTAGCTACTCTTTGTTTTGAAGCCGAATGTAGTGTTGATTTTTAGGTATTTTCTTTCATTTTGTGCTCTTTTCACTAATTTTTGGTTTCCTTGTTACCATTTTGCTCTTAACTCTCTGTCTTCAATCAACATTTTTAGTTGTTCTCCCTCTAGCTGATTATGCCATTTTCTCCTCTTTCGTCTCTTTTTTTTTCCATTTTTGCTTTTAGTTTTTGATTACCCATACTTCTCCTCTCGGTTAGGCCTCAAAATATTTCTCTTTTCTTTTGATATCTTGCTAAGTAACCTTTATCATCTCCTCTATTCTTATCATCCTTTCACCATTAATATTCGAGCCGTTACAACATTGCTCTCTCCCTGCTTCTACTTTTGGTTTTTACAGTTGATATTTGGCCAATCGGTAAGTTGTTTAATTTATATTCTTTCTATTATCATCTCTTTCTTTAAGTATCTAAGCCGAATACTATTTCCCTAACTCTTTTTTTTTTATTTTCAGGTTTATTTTCTCTTTTCACTTTTGGGAGTAGTTGAATCTTCCATCTTAAGGGGTGTTCCTTTTTGTGCCTTGGTGTTAGGGCATACTCTGGTAGGCCGATTAGTGGTATCTCTTCACTTTTGGTCAACATTTAGGTAAGTGTTATACAGTTGATGCAAACCTTTGATCGATCTGCAAATGGATTTGGTTGTTAAAGTCTCAGTTGTATTGCAGGATATCTCTAAAGGGGGTCTGTAGACTATCTCTGTTAAAGGATTAAGTGTGAGATTTGCAGGTGATCGACCAAGGTAGGTGATTAGAACCTCTTCGTTAAGTGGGATAGAGAGGGAGTGTTAAAATTCTGTTGTTAGGAGACTTATGGTATATCTTAACTGAATCAGGGTTCAGAGCTTCTGGATCATAGCATAGTTTTCACAGAAGGTGTGTAACCACACCCTTCCCTACTGTAGATCGGCAAAAGCCAAAAAGTCGAAGTGCCGGAGCTTCGGCATTTGAGGCCTCACGAGCTTACGATCGCTCATGGGGTAACCGAGCCCACAAATCATGGCGATAGACTGTAAAGGCCACCACGAGTGTTTCCGTGGACTTGGCCCGTTATGGGCGATGTTGGGCCAGAATGGGCCGTGTGGGCCCAAAAAGGCTCGTGGGCCCCACTCAAATTAAATCCGTGGTAAGTGATAAATATTTGACTGGGCTATGTAGGTCACATAGCAATAACTGAATTTGGGCTAAATGGGCCACACAAGCATATGGGCCCACTTGGGCCGAGTAATGGGCCTTGGGCCCATTTACACCATTATGATCATTTAGGTTATCTGTGTCGCTGGAGAAGACTGTAGATCTTCGAAGAGGTCATTATTTGAGCTGAAACCCCGTAGGGTAAAATGACCGTAATACCCCTATATGGTAAAATGATGATTATGCCCTTATGTTTTGTATGACTGATGTGCTTATGATTTACATATATGATTGTATTGAGTATGACTTTGCATACACATAATATTTATGACATGACATACTGCATGGGGTTGGGATTTTGATATGGAGGAAGTACTGTATTGGTGACTATGTCACATTCACTGTTACTGGTGGTCATGCCACAATTACTAATACTAGTGGCTTTGCCACATTTACTGTTTCTGGCAGCTATGCTGCATTATTATTACTGGCAGCTTTGCTACGATTTTGGTGTGCTGGCTGGGTGGGTCAATTTATATCCCCACATGGTGTGTTGGTTGGTACGGGTGGTGTGCTGGCTGGATCTGGGTGGGATGCATAATTGCATTACACTGTACTGATACTATATTGGGCTTAGGCCCACACTGTTACTGTATAGGGCTAAGGTCCAAACTATAGTGATAATGAATAGGGCTCAGGCTCAGACTGTTACTGTATCCACGGTTTACAGTTTGACTGATAGGGGGCTTCACACTGAGTTTTTGTAAACTCTCCCTTTCTTTTTAACTGTACAGGTAATCCCCAGCCTTAGACGATTTTGTGCTACGAGGGATTTGAAGTAGGCCACACGACTGCTGTGTCTTGTATTTGACTTTATTTAATTTAAATTTCACTTTTGGGTTTTTAATTTTGTAATAAGGTCGTTTGTGGGTTTTAATTTTTAATTGGGCTTTGGTTTATATAAATATTCTTAAAATGCTAGTCTAGGTAAATACAAGTTTTTAAAACAATTATTGTTTTCTAAAACACGGGTTTTAAACTTCATCGACTTGAAAAGCTTCCACATTATTAAATCAATTTAATATAACGCTGATGGTTAATAAGGTGAACGTTTTGGGGAGAACTTTTGTTAAAAAATAATAAAAGGGTTTAAATTCAGTAACGAATTTTTACCTAAAAGATCAATTTTTGAAAAACATTTCGCTGTGACATGTCAGATTCAGCCATAACGTCTAGGCCGGGTTTGGGGTGTTACATTCTGTTTCTCATTCTGAAGATGCAGGGGACACACGGCAGGACCACATGCCCATGGGGCAATCTGTGTGTCACACATGACCAAGACACACGCCCATGTGTTTGCTCGTGTGGACAAAATAAGGTCATTTCCTAGCCTCATTTGTCACCCAAATCCTACCATTTTCCTGCAACAAAACTCACTAGCATATATTCACCAATCAAACATCATATTCACACAAAATTTGACATTAATCATATAACATTATCTCATGCATCAATGGATATAATTTACTTTTATGATAAACTATTATGCTAATATAATTCCAACAAACTAACACATAAAAAGCACTTATGTGATTACCAAAATATTACTTCAAAAATAGCCAACATCACTAGCCACTCCAATGGCTAGCTTACAAAAAATCAATTCCAAGCCTTCATTGGCCAAATAAGCTTATACATGCCATTATACCAAAATGAGATTTCTATTTATACCAAAATGTGATAATGGATAGTGTGTAACACCCCAAACCCGGCCCAGACGTTATGGCCAGATCTGACTTGTCACATGGACTAACGACTTAGTATGCCTTTGTTGGTTTAAGTGATTGGGGTGGTCTTTGTAAAAATAGCGGTTGAATGAAAAGCCAGTTTATCAATCTTTAGGCTATCCATTTGTTGTGCTTGTTGAGTCTTGGAAACGTTTATTAATTTTGAAAACCCGCACAGCCTAACACTAGCAGTTTTGACATAGTATAAATATAATCAGAAAGTAAAACCATAGCGGAAAAAGAAATTTAAATAGTGGCCTTATTACAACTTAAAACCCAAAATTAAATCAGAATATAAAAATAGTAAAAATAAACTAACTTAGAAAAACCAACTTTGCAGATGATGTGGCCACTCCGAATCCCTCACGGCTCCAAGCCCACTATGGTTGGGGATTTCCTACAAAGATGAAAATAAAGGGTGAGTTCGGTAAACTCAGTGTGTAACATAACCCAACCATAGCCCAAAATAGATCAAACCTCAAAGTCAGACTTATCTGGGCCTTGGCCCAGTACAGAAATCAGAATGAAACCCATAGCCCATAGCAGATACAGAACAAATATATCATGAATGCAGAAATCCCAACCCAGAGCCATCCATAACACCCCCGTACCAGCCTTACTCCATGAGGGGAGACTACTCGACCCATACAACCGCTACACACCACAGAAATTGCAGCGAAGCTGCCAGATATTGTGACAAAATCACCAGATACAAATATTGTGGCTAGGCCACCAGAACAGATATATATATGTGGTGAAGCCACCAGATTGCAGCGAGGATGCCAGATATTGTGACGAAGCCACCAGAACAGATATATGTGGCGAGGCACCAGATTGCAGCGAGGCTGCTAGAACGCTTCCTCCATCAATATAAACCGATGTCCCATGCAACAGAAATAATATGTCATGGCATACGTATACAGAAACAGAACATCATGCTTTTCAGAAAAAAATAACCCTAGGGGTAAAATCGTAATTTTGCATGCATAAGGGTATTTCAGTAATTATTACCTATTTCTAAGGTTTCATGCTCATTCTAACGTTTACCAAGTAATCAGAAGTACTTACCTCGTCTTTTTACCAAAGTGGTCCTGTTGGCCCATTGGCCCGTTTTCGGCCCATTAAGCCCAAAAATACCGTTGTGCACGAAAATGCACACTCTACACTCTAATCATCCAAATGCACCATATTCATTAACAACTGTCTCACGAGCGCTCGCACGCTCGTGAGTTCACAAAATACCAATGTTTCGGTATTTCGGCTTTTACCAATTTAGTCTAAGAGATGGTGTTGTTTACACACCTGGTTGATGACGATTGATGACGATATCTCCCACGCGATAATCCTACAATCGATCACTGACACATTAGACTTATGAATTAATGATAACTAACATAAATCCACGTCAACTAACCCAATCATCACACAAGTTAGTCATTTATGCACGAGGGGCAAAATAGTCATTTAACACCCTAGGGGCAAAATGGTAATTTTACCCCACAAGGGTATCTCGGTAATTCTACCTTACAGGGGTATTTCGATAATTCTACCCTACAGGGGTATTTCAATAATTCTACCCTACAGGGGTATTTCGGTAATTCTACAACTTATCCACTTGGGCCTACGGACCCATTGGGACCACATGGCCCATTTCAGCCCATCGCGGCCCGAAATAGCCGTCCTACTGCTAGAGTAATGATAAATACATGCCTGTTAGGAGACTGCAGTTAATCCGCACTCCAAACACTCTTAGCTGACGCCCAACCCAAACGAACACGTTACAAATCGAAAGGGATCAGCCAAGAAGGTTATGCCTACTCTCCTTATGGTTTGCTCTATTTAAAGCCAGCTCTCCATCTACTCTTATGTTAGCTTCCCGATGTGGGATCCCTCCATCACCAGAGTTTAAAACCAACACCAACTCTTGCCGTCCCAACATAGCAAAATAATCAACCTTTGCGTGCCAAGGGATTCGAACCAAAGTCCTCTCACATGCCAACTCACGCCACCACCACTAGGCCATCAACTCATTTGTGTCATAAATCCAACACATTAAACTTTAAAGCGCACCTACTTGCTTCCAGATTTATTGAAAAGAAAAACTAAAATATATTGCAAGAGCCAAGACTTGAACATTGGACCCCTTGCTTCCTCTATGACGTCACTTCCTTGTCCCCTAAGTGGCGCCACCTTGCCACTACCACACTCCTTTTTGTGTCATCTTTTACCCATTTACTCTTAAAAGCCCAAACGCGAATTGCATCACCTGTTCATAAAATTAAAATTCCGAAGACTACCACAGATTTAACTTAAGTTTGGGCCTTCCAAAGGCCCACTAACCTACTAAAATATATATATTAACCAACCAGAACACACACAAACTTTAAAAATCACAGAAACACAGAAAACCCGAAAATTGGGGCGTTACATAGTGTGATGACTGCTCCAACAGACTTTCTACCTTCGTGAGCTTTGAGCACTATAAAACAGAGAAAATAAACGGAGTAAGCATTTTACGCTTAGTAAGTTCATATAACGGAAAATAAACTTACCAGCGATATTTATTAATACAAGCAAACATAAAAATACATTCCATCAGTTTTGGGTAAGTTACCTAAACTTATACACTTATCCAAACAAGTTAGTAACATAATCTCACATGAATATCAAGTAAACATAGATAAGCTCATCCATTACAAACTTCCATTAATTTCACTTTTCCACACTTCAAAAGTTTTTCCTTCAAACTATTGAAATCTCGATGGATTTTCAGGTAATATTGTAACAACCCTAACCCGTATCCATCGTCGGACTAGGGTTAAGAGGCATTACCGGACATATAAGAACACTTCGTAATCATTTCACAATCAAAAGTCATGCATCATCATATCATAGTCAAACATCAACATTAAGTCCCTTTCTTAGGTCAATCAGACTATAAATATGCATTAGGAAGAGGTCAGGACTAAACCAAACACATACAAATTTTTTTCGAAACTTAACAATTTTTCTAAGTTAAAAAGGTCACACACCCGTGTGAGCATACCGTGTGCCTCACACGACATTAGACACGCCTGTGTGTCTAGGCCATGGCGAAACAGGGCATACATACTGACATATCCACACAGCCACAAGACACTCCCGCGTGTCTAGCCCGTGGTCGAAACTGACTTGGCCACACGACTTGGCACCCGCCCATGTGTGGGCGACCGTGTGGTCTACCAGACTCATTTCGAAATGGCCCTCGAGCAACATGGCAGAGACATACGCCCGTGTGGGCAAAAATAGGCCATTTACAAGGCCAATATGCCACCCATTTGGGTCCTTCCTGCAATTCCAAAATCAAGCATCATATATGCAACTTTTTCAGCCAAATTCAACTCCAAACATGTATCAATCAATCCATAATATCATCAAACAATTTCATGCTCATTCTCAATATCAAAGCATATTAAAATCACATGCTAAACATTACCAAATTTCCAACCATGAACATACCAAAATGATCATTTCACTTGGTCATATGCATATATATACCTCTAAACATATCACATTATTTGCCTTTTCAAATAACTAATGCATCATCAATGCTATACTCGTCATTTTACCTATAGGAATATGAACCATAAGTCAAAAATACATCCAATATTTCACCTCAATGCTCAAGCTAAATCATATAACCAATTACACCATACATATGACCCATGAATCATACTTCCCAAAATGAGCTCAATACATAACCAAATATACACAATATTAGCATCATGATTAAGCCATTTTCGCATAACTATATAAATACACAAATCAAAATGAACCATCTCAAAACTAGCCTATACATGCCACATTACCAAAACTCGAAGTTTTTATTTACCGAAGCAATAACCGGATAGTGTGATGGCGTCTCCTACGACTTCCAACCTGATCAAGTCCCTGAACCTTTATAGACATAGGAAAAACACAGAGAGTAGCCTTTGAAAGCTTAGAAAGCCATCGGCAAATAAATCATTTCAATGATATTTATATACCAATATCATTAATCTGAATTTAACAAATTTCAATCATATAAATCAAGCTTGCACATATTCATTAAACCGCCAACCAAATCATAGTCATTTATCACAAATCATACATAAAATTATATCAACTTCTTTATAAACACTTCCAAACTCGAACATCCATAATTCCCTCATTCACATAAACCAAATTTACATATGTGAACCATATAGCCAACTCAACCATTTTAATTTCATTATCTATTCAAGTTTCCAAACCAAGAAATCATACATCAAAGCCATGTTTCATATTTCATAAATCTCATGTCCGAAACATAAAACCACAATTTCATATAACAAGCATATATAACACATCATTCATTTATATACATTCATATCATTCGTTGTCATATATTTCACATATGGTCATATGATACATACTCACCTTTTGTTTCTGAATTTCATAACAAATCACATATACCTGAATCGGATACAATTTCACATGGTTATTCATTTCTCGGAATGCCCGTTGAACCGTTCGGAATCAATAACGATACTGGGATAGCACATAAGCTCATACAATGCCAACATCCCAGACGAGGTCTTACATGTAATCAAATATCAATGCCACTGTCCCAGGCAAGGTCTTACACGAAATCATATACGATGCCAATATCCCAGACATGGTCTTACATGTAAATCACAAATCGATGCCAACATCCCAGACGTGGTCTTACACGATAACGCATATCAGAATCCTTTGTCATGACATATGTATCCTAACTATTCCTCTAGTTCATACGGGGCTTTTCAAACGTTGTCACAATATCAGAACATTCTCAATTTCACCTATTCGAACAATCCATGATCGGAATAGATTCTCCAAAGCTCAATTCAATTTGGCATCACATCTATATATTTCTTTACAACCCAATTCAGCACATATAATGCACATACATTTCAATTTAACAACAGTTATTTACTTATGAACTTACCTACTACTAGCACGAACGGACTGGAACAACTATTTGATAATTTTCGACTTTCCCTGATCCAAACCCGATTTCCTCATTTATTGATCTAATTCAAAACAAATTCAATTTATTTAATCATATATTCAATCAAATTCATCTAAAAGCACATAAATGAGATAATTACACTTTTGCCCCTTACATTTCACATTTTTCACAATTTAGTCCCTATTTCACAAAACACAAAAATATTCAAAATTTGACCACACACATGCTTGGCCGAATTTCACTAAGGTCCCTAGCAGCCCATTTCTTTCATTTATTTCACATTTTGACCCCTCAATTAACAAAATTCACAATTTAGCCCAAATTACTCAAATTTATAAAAAAATTCAAATACAAAACATATTTATCTATCATCAAGCTTCCATTTTTCATTAATTAACAATTCAAAACTCACAAATTGAACAATTGCATAACTCAAAATCATCATCAAATTCTGAAATTGAGGCACGGGCTTGATAAAACACGAAGTAATGATCTCAAGAACATAAAAATTATCAAAAATCGATCAACTAACATACCTTAATCAAAGATAGCAATGGCCGAACCTAGCTTGCTTCTTTTATTTCTTATTCTTTTCTAATTTCTATCAAAATAATGAACAAATGCATGACTACTTTAATTTATGTTTTATTATAATATATATTATTCATAATTTACCTTTTTAACCTTTATAAATTAATATGAAAACTTTATAATCAATGTCCATAACCGTCCATGCTTATGTTCAATGGCTAAATTACAACATAAGGCCCCACATAATAAAAGCCATAACAATATAGCACTTTAACAATTAGCAATTCACTTTTGAATTTTATGCGATTAAGTCATTTTTCACAAATCGGCACTCAAACGATAAAATTTTCATACGAAAATTTCACACATATCAATTCACATGCTTTAAGCATGGAATAGAATATTAAAAATATTTTTTGACTTGGATTCGTGGTCCTGAAACCACTGTTTCGATTGGGGTCTAAACCGGGCTGTTACAACTCTCCCCCCTTAGGGATTTTCGTCCCCGAAAATGTTACCAGAAAGTAGATTCATAGTACATTTCAAATTCACACATGGCTTCAAATTTCATATCTATTTAATTTCACAACTAAGATTCTTATCTGTCTTCCGCTATACATCATATCAAGCTGAAACTGTTTATAACTGTACTGATTTACTTTCATTTTCTGCTCAATTTTTGTTGATGAATTAAAACCCGTGAATCTTTTTTCTCACAAAGCTCTGTCCTAAAACAACAGAGTTCAGTAATTGCAACCATATGATACCTCATACAATGTCATTTTTATATTCACATGATAGCTTATCAAACAACAATAGTCTTTGTTAGTTTCTTTCAAACTCTAAAACACAATGACAAATAAATATCTCAAGAATTTTCAAAACAACCTCGTACTCATAGCTTATTATAGTTTCTCCTAGAGTTACCAGATAAATTTTAGATTTTAATATGAAACAATGATGACTGGCACCATGTGCAAACTGGAAGTCTCTGAAACGAATAACTCAACTGATTTATCAAAAGAGAAATCTATTTCACCATAATTCAGAAAGACTTATTCAGACAGTTAACAATAATTCAGATAACATTTATCTTTTCCAATGATAAGAGATAATCCCGATACAAAATTTATCAAAATTCTATTTCACCATTATTTAGATATCAAAACATGCTGAAATAGTCCTGAAGACGCTTAATAATTAACTTTAACTTGTTGATAGCTTAGACATTTAATGTGAGATCAGAAATATTACGTTTCATACTCATTTATCAATACCACTTTCTCAGATTATCATGCATCTTATTACTCCTGTATGAACAGTCTAACTAACACTGTGAGCCATTTGCAATAATGGTTATACAATCTCAGAGCTTCCTGGTATACACACTCTATTTCAAAGCAACAAGCAATCATCAATTCCACATTTGAAGTTTTGAATCAGAAATCAATTTATGTTGAACCCCTTTTTAACCTAGAATTTGATAACACATTTTTAAGTTTCACGAATTCACATGGTAAGCATCAATTTAACTTCTAATCCAGCTAACATATAATCAACCTCTGATAAGATCAATCACGTATTCATCACTCATAAAGCACCCAAAAGTTTCTTATTCAGATTATTCGAAACTATAATCATTTCCCTCGGATAATATTTACTTACAGAATCAAAAGTTGTTTGATAATTCGAGCTAGCTTTGCTGTGCCAAGTTCGGATCTCGCTCTGCAACGTCAGACATTTTTTACTCTTGTAATCATCAAATATGTCACATAATTTTGTTTTCATACAGCTTTAACCGCATGGAATCACATGATATCTCTGTACACTCTATTATTAGAACACACTTCAAACCGTTCATTGACGCATGACTGAAGATAATAAACTTTTTCTTCAAATTAGATTGAACCAATACTAATGTTTTGGTTGACAATATCTCTGTGCAAAATGAAAAACTTCAAAAATCGAACTAACTTTAATTTACCACAACATTTCTCAGATAGAATTATTCTGGTAGATATAATTCTGTATCAAGTCTTCAAGAATATGAATTCTTCCTCCAGACTATCCTTCAATTTACACATATGCGTTCAAAGTTTATATAACCCAATTAACTTTTCAGTCAAATATTTTCAGATCAGATTAAACTACCGAATCGGTCTTTTCGAAGAAATCTTTTCCTCTCGTTGAAAGGATAACCCAGACATATCATTATACAGATGCCACAATGATCAAATAGAAATCATAATGTCATAATAAGACCAATGTCTTACCCGTAATAATAGATAATATCCCGGCTGTTTATAAAGCATTTGAACCCGAATAAAATCAAATATGATTTGAATAACACCCAATGCAGAAGCACAACCTTTATAACTCTAATAACGATACTACAGTACTTCCCAAATTTCAAAACAAAAATTATGATTATAGCAGATATAGCCATTCCCGTCACATAGATATCTCTTATAGATAATCACATTAAATCTTAAGAAAACCATAATAGCAAAATTTTCAACATCTGAAACTGTACAGAATATCAAAAAATTACAACCCATATAAAATGATATCAACCCCGATGATATCCTAGAAAATATCCAGAAGAACAATATCACTCATAAATATTGGAATCCCCAGTAACAGAAGCAATATAATCTTCACGTATTTTCAACAGAACAATAGCCAGTAGAAACAAAGTATTAGCATCATAAAGATTTTACCATTAATTTTCATATCCACACAATGGAATAAATACTAGAGAAAGACATAGCAATGTCGAACATAACTCAAACAAACCAACGATACTTTCATCTATTAGTATGTTTAGCTAATATTCTTATACAATAAGGATTCCTTCTGAAATTAAACAGTCACATATATTTCTGTAGATAAATGTACGCATAGAATGTCCAGAAGAAGTCATAGTAACTACCCAACTATAACCACTACACTCAGCCATCAGTATAATTCAAACATTACTCAACTGTCTAATTCTGTCATCATTAAGTCCATATTATCCCATCAATAACAAAAATCAATTCAAAAGAACTTACAGTTAATACTTTTATTTCATCGAATTCAACTTCTTCGTTAACAGTGACTTTACATAATTTGAATAGTCTTCACAACTTTTTAATATCTTCTTTAGTACTATCTTCATTTGTTGGTTCATTCACTTTTCTGACCACATTATTAATCTTCCAAACACGGACTTCTGTATTTCCACACTCGTAGGCTTATTCAATCCAAATCTTACAGATTTCATTGTAACATTTTACGAATAAGGGGGTAAGGGTAGTAAAGCCTCAAATTTAACTCTCTCGTACATGTACTTAACACATGTTATCACAAATAGTCAGTTCATTTATAATTTCACATTCTCAAAACATTTAATAAACATTTTCTTTTAATCACTTTTTTTCTTAACACATAGTTCATATGCCAACTCAAATCACTAATTCACGATCAAAGTATTTCATATAATAATCATAATCCAAATATCATAACCCATATGTTCATATAATTATAACATTTATGAATAACAATATATCATACTCTTTGATCCATACCTTTATGAGTTTCAACTCATAATCAACACATTTACATTCAAACATTTGAGTACACGTTCTGTACTATCAGAATTAGCTCGGTTGGAAAACTTATCTGTCTCATCAAAACAATTTTCGTCAGAGTTGGGATATATGACACTATTGCAGGTTAAATGTGGCATGTATGGCTAAACTCACATTAGCTATGTTAGTCCTAGAACCGACTAAATCATAGCTCTGATACCAACCAAATCATAACACCCTTAACCCGTATCCATCGTCAGACTAGGGTTAAGAGGCATTACCGGACATAACGGAACATTTCGCAATCATTTCACAATCAAAAGTCATGCATCGTCATATCATAGTAAAACATCAACAGTAGGTCCCTTTCTTAGGTCTATGAAACCATAGACATGCATTACGAATAGGTCGGGATTAAACCAAATACATACAATTTTTTTTGAAACTTAACAATTTTTCTAAGTTGCAAAAGTCACACACTCGTGTGAGTAGACCGTCAGCCTCACACGGCATTAGACACGCCCGTGTGTCAAGGCCGTGGCAAAATAGGGCATACATACTGACTTATCCACACGGCCACAAAACACGCCCATGTGTCTAGCCCATGGTCGAAACTGACTTGGCTGCACTACCTGGCACACGCCCGTGTATGCGCGACCGTGTGGTCTACCAGGCTCATTTTGAAATGGCCCTTGAGCAACACGGTAGAGACACGAGCCCGTGTGGGCAAAAATAGGCCATTTACAAGGCCAATATGCCACCCATTTGGGTCCTCCCTACAATTACAAAATCAAGCATCATATATGCAACATTTTCAGCCAAATTCAACTTCAAACATGTATCAATCAATCCATAATATCTTCAAACAATTTCATGTTCATTCTCTATATCAAAGCATATTAAAATCACATGCTAAACATTACCAAATTCCCAACCATGAATGTACCAAAATGATCATTTCACTTGGTCATATACATATATATATATCTAAACATATCACGTTATTTGCCTTTTCAAACCATATTCAAATAACTAATGCATCATCAATGTTATACTCATCATTTTACCTATAGGAATATGAACCATAAGTTGAAAATACATTCAATATTTCACCTCAATGCTCAATCTAAATCACATAACCAATTACACCATACATATGATCCATGAATCCTACTTCCCAAAATGAGCTCAATACATAACCAAATATACACAGTATTAACATCATGATTAAGCTATTTTCACATAGCAATATATATACGCAAAACAAAATGAACCATATCAAAACTAGCCTATACATGCCACATTACCAAAACTCAAAGCTTTTATTTACCGAAGCGATAACAGGATAGTGTGATGACGTCTCCTACGACTTCCAACCCGAGCAAGTCCCTCAAACTTTATAGACATAGGAAAAACACACAGAGTAAGCTATAAATGTTTAGTAAGCCATAAGTAAATAAATCATTTCAATGATATTTATAAACTAATATCATTAATCTGAATTTAACAAATCTCAATCAAATAAATCAAACTTGCACATATTCATTACATCCCCAACCAAATCATAGTCATTTATTACAAATCATGCATAAAATTATATCAACTTCTTTATAAACACTTCCAAACTCGAGCATCCATAATTCCCTCATTCACATAAACCAAATTTACATATATGAACCATATAGCCAACTCAACCATTTTAGTTTCAGTATCTATTCAAGTTTCCAAACCAAGAAATCATACATCAAAGCCATGTTTCATATTTCATAAATGTCATGTCGGAAACATAGAACCACAATTTCACATAACGAATATATATAACACATCATTCATTTATATACATTCATATCATTCGTTGTCATATATTTCACATATGGTTCTATGATACATACTCACCTTTCGTTTCTGAATTTCATAACAAATCACACGTACCTGAATCGGATACAATATCACATGGTTATTCATTTCTTGGAATGCCCGTTGAACCGTTCGGAATCAATAAGGATACTCGGATCGCATATAAGCTCGTACAATTCAAATCGATGCCAACGTCCCAGACGTGGTCTTACATGTAATCAAATATCGATGCCACTGTCCCAGACAAGGTCTTACAGGAAATAATATACGATGCCAATGTCCCAAACATGGTCTTACACGTAAATCAGAAATCGATGCCAACGTCCCAGACGTGGTCTTACACGATAACACATATCAGAATCCTATGTCATGACATATGTATCCTAACTATTCCTATGATTCATACCAGGCTTTTCAGACGTTGTCACAATATCAGAACATTCTCAATTTCACCTATTCGAACAATCCATGATCGGAACAAATTCTCCAAAGCTCGATTCAATTCGGCATCACATATATATATTTCTTTACAACTCAATTCAGCACATATAATGTACATACATTTCAATTTAACAACAGTTATTTACTTATGAACTTACCTCGTACTAACACGAACGTACTGGAATGACTATTTGATAATTTTTGACTTTCCTTAATCCAAACCCGATTTCCTCATTTCTTGATCTAATTCAATACAAATTCAACTTATTTAAACATATATTCAATCAAATTCATCTAAAAACAGATAAATGGGCTAATTACACTTTTTCCCCTGACATTTCACATTTTTCTCAATTTATTCCCTATTTCACAAAACACAAAAATATTCAAAATTTGACCACACCCATGCTTGGCCAAATTTCACTAAGGTCCCTAGCAACCCATTTCTTTCATTTATTTCACATTTTGACCCCACAATTAACAAAATTCACAATTTAGCCCAAATTACTCAAATTCATCAAAAAATCAAATATAAAACATATTTATCTATCATCAAGCTTCCATATTTCATCATTAACAATTCATAACTCATAAAGTCAATAATGGCATAACTCAAAATCATCATCAAATTCTGAAATTGAGGTATGGGCTTGATAAAACATGAAGCAACGATATCAAAAACATAAAAATTATCAAAAACCAATCAACTAACATACCTTAATCAAAGATAGCGATGGCTGAACCCAGCTTGCTTCTTTTCTTTCTTATTCTTTGCTAATTTTGATCAAAATAATGAACAAATGCATGACCACTTTAATTTAATTTTTTATTATAATACATATTATTCATAATTTACCTTTTTAACCTTTATAAATTAATATGAAAACTTTATAATCAATGTCCATAATCATCCACGCTTATGTTCAATGCCTAAATTACCACATAAGGCCCCACATAATAAAAGCCATAGCAATATCGCACTTTAACAATTAGCTAGTCACTTTTGCATTTTACGAGATTAAGTCCTTTTTCACAAATCGGCACTCAAACGATAAAATTTTCGTACAGAAATTTTACACATATCAATTCACATACTTTAAGCATGGAATGTAATATTAAAATATTTTTCTGACTCATATTCGTGGTTCCAAAACTACTGTTCTGTCTAGAGTCTAAATCGGATTGTTACAAATATACACATGTGCGAAAGTACCTATTAGGGTACATAATAAAAGGCACACTCTTCTGCTGTACATTTTGCAGTAGGATTACTAGTCCAGGATAAATCCTATCCGTAGCATATGCTCTAGAGAGCTTAAGATGGATTACCCGTCCGGGCTAAATCCAATTTATAACCTAAACTCAAGAAGGCTTACATTAGAATTACCTGTCTAGGCTAAATTCTATCTGCAACATATGCACTATTATTCTTAACCCATCGAAATTCAACATTCAATCAGAACATGATAATTTATCCATATTACACAACTTAGGACTATTTTGTTATGTATATATCATCTCACATATCAACAAAATCATACAATTCTATTCAAGCATATTAACATGCATATTTAAGTTACACAAACTTACCTTGAAAATGGTTCGTATTTGAAAGTCAACTAATCCGAAACCTTTTACTTTCCTTGATCTAGTTCCGTTGTTGGTCTTTCTAAATCTATATGGATAAATTTAACTATTAATCTATCACATTTCATTTACATTTGCATTCTATTACATCCTAAGAAAAATTACCATTTCGCCCCTATCTTCCTCCAAAATTCTAATTTCATCCCTAGGCTCGAAAAATGAAATTCATGAAATTTAACCGTCTTTCCAAGCCTAGCTAAATGTTATATATTACACTTACAGCATATACATTTCACAAATTTCTGAATTTTCCATGGGTTTTACCACTTTTTTATTTTAGTCCCTAAATCAAGTTTTCATCAAAAATTACTTTGTAAAAGTTGTTTATCTATGAATAACTTTCAATTTTCTACCATAAATTTCTAATTTTCAGCATATTCATCCATGACCCAAATTTCATACCTTGATAACTTTTCAAATAAATCCCCTAAATAGAGAGATCCGATTTTAAAAATATAGAAATTACTAAAAACGGAACTTGATTTCATACCTTATTAAGCTTGAAAAGTCTTCTTCCTCTCTCCTAGGGTTTTCATAGAAATATTTGGGGAAGATGATATGAAATTGTTTTCCTTTTCATTTAATTAAGTTATCATTTAATAAATTTTCATCTTTCCAATTTAGTCCTTAGCCTTTTCTAATTTTTCCATGGATGAGTCATTAAAATATCTACTAATTACTCTTCAATGGTTTAATTACAATATAAGGACCTTAAGTTTTGAATTCCATAGATATTTTATACCTATAACTACTAGAATGCAACTCTGCACTATATGCAATTTAGTCATTTCCCTAGTTGAACACACAATCGATAAAATTTTCGTATCAAAATTTTCATGTGACCTTCCTATCATTATACCAACCATAAAAATTTTTGATTCAGATTTGTGGTCCCAAAACCACTATTCTGATCTCACTGAAAATGGGCTGTTACACACCCTTTAGCTGCTCATTTGAAACACATCTCAAACCTTCTCATCCTTTCGCTTCTCTCCCATACTCTCCTTTCAAAACCCTTTCCCTGTTCTTCATTTTTCCCCCATTCCCTTATCGATTTCACCTCTTGAGAAAGAGCCTTTCAACCACCACTAGGAGTATCATTCAAGTGTTCGTGGAAGTCGTGGTTCAAGAAAGACAAGCATAGAAGGAGGAGCAGAGCAAACTAGTCAAGCTTCAGAGAAACACCGAATTTGATTCATGTTCCTTATCCTTTTAATTTTATTGTTGTTGTTATGAACATGCCTATGAATATTTGTGATGTTGATATGTTTAATTTAATTAATATGGCTTAAATTTGATTTGTGTTAGGTTGATTGCATTTTGTCCACTTAATTTATTAAAATTGTGTTTGTGTTGTTATAGGCCTTGGTAAGATGTTTGATTAAGTAAAACCATGACTAAGTTATTCTTGCATTACAATTGTAAGGTAACTAATGAATTAATTATTTAAATGGATTGAAATTGTAATTAATTGACACGATACTTAATCCATGCATGTTTAATCATCTAATTTAGGTAAGGGTTAAATTAGCAACGGTATCTAACGATACATTATCCTTGCATAACTTTCAAGATTATTGTGATTAAATTGTTTCAAGGTAGGAATACATTGTTATCTCACGTAATCTTTTTTGTGCTTATGAGATTGAATTAATTGTTTGAATTGGCATAGAGATATGTACAAGAGATTATTTTAATTTCATAAATATGTATTTGCATTAACACATTTGCTTATTAAAATTTGTTTAATCAGTTGAATTGAGATAGAGATATAGTTAAGAGATAAATGAATTTTGATATGTGGGTATGTTCATAAGTTAGCAAATTACCGAGTTGCCGTGAATTAAATTCGTAACAACATGAACATGAGTTTAGTAATTCTAAGTTAATAAATGTAATTAATCTAACATAATTATGTCATCTTGATTAAAATCATCTTTTGAAATTGTGCATTGAAACTTTAGTTTTCTTTTTATTTATTTTACTTAGTTAAAATCTTAGTTTTTAATCACCTCCTCAAATCAAAATATTTTTCTTCACCAAAGTGTTTTTAATTGCATTCATAAATAATTCTTTTCACAGTCCCTGTGAGTACGATAACTCAACATTTACTTGTCACTTTATTACTTGTTGCAGTTGTGTACACTTGCGTATTTTCTTCGTTCCAACTAGGAAAACAACTATTTCATATAACTATACACTTTACTACTATCTAGATGAAACAAATAGGTACTAATGTGAGCCTCGCATAAATTATCTTGTTTTAGGTTTGAATCTTTTGGTACACAAAAGTTTCAAAAACATAATTTTTTGTTATCAATAACATTATATTCGGAAGACTGATCATTTCTAACAAGTTGTCGTTTAACTAGTAACTCCAAATAATCTTTTTTGAAATTCTTGAATTCCCTGTAGAAATACTGATTTAGTTTTTAAGTTCTCTGAAATAGAATTATTACATTCCATAGTAAATGAGAATTCATAATAGTAGATACTTCTAGATCATGTGTAGGGAAATTCCATTCATGTAGCTTAAATTGTTGAGAAGCATAAGCCAACACCTTTCCTTACTATATCAATACACAACCTAGACCGTTAAGTGACGTATCACTAAAAACAATAAATTCCTTCTAGTGATGTATCACTAAAAACAGTAAATTCCTTCTTGGATTTAGATTGAGTCAACATTGAAGCTTTTGTTAATATATCCTTCAATTTATTGAAACTTTGTTGATTCCTTTCTGTCTCAGCAAAACTGACATTTTTCTATAATATCTTTGTTATCGATAGTGTGGTCATCAAGAAGCCTTTAACAAACTATCTGTAATTTCCAGCCAGTCTTAGAAAATTGTATACCTCTATACATTCTTTGAAGGTTTCCAAATCACATCTAATGATCCTTTGCCTAGATTAATATGAATACTTTTAGCTGATATTACATACCCCAAAAATCCCACTTCTAGAAGTCAAAATTCACTTTTAATGAAGTGAAAATTCACTTTTAATGAACATCACATACAACTGCTTTCTTCGTAAGGTCGATAACACAATTCTCAAATGTTAATTAAGTTTAATCTCATTCCTCAAGTAAATCAAGACGTCTTTAGTATGGGGCAACGAATATCTGTCATTTATAGTAATTTCGTTCAACTATCTGTAATCAATACGAAATCTCATAGTTTCGTCTTTCTTTTTCACTAATAACATAGACGCACTCCAAGATGGAACACTTCATTGAATAAATCCCCTTCTAATAATTATTACAAGTATGCTTTCAATTTTTTAAATTCCTTCGGTTCTAACTCAATAACAAATTCAACTTTTGTTTCAAGTGACAACCTTGAAATTTCTTTTGAGAACATATTAGTGAATTTATTAATCGTCGAAACTTATTTTATCTTTGATCCATGTATTCAGGTATTTAAAATGCAAGCTAGATACATTCCACTACCTTTACTGATCAGGTTTCAAGTAGATAACACTAATATGGTATTGGTGGAACAATCAAATTTGTCAACATCCACATTAATTAGTTCAGCTTTCTGATATCATAGTACAATTCACTTCTATTTACAATTTACTACTAGAACATATGTTGTCAACCAATCCTTTTCGAGAATAACATCAAGTTCATCAAACGATAATAATAACAGATTGGCAGGAAATCTACAACCTTGAATTCTTAGTAGACAATGTTTTTACATATATCATTAACAAAGACATACAAATCTAATGGGTTCGTTACTCTAACATCATATTTAGTCAACTCTATTGGTATATCCCTTTCAATTTTTAAAGCAGTGCATATGTATGAATGCGTTAATCCAGAATAAATCAAAGCATAAGCTGTAACATGGAAATGAGAAAATGTACTAGTTTTAACATAAAGAGTAGTGGTCTCCTCACGAGCTCGAATAGCATAAACTTTGGTAAGCTCTCGAACTTCAGATCTGATAGCCATATCTTTAGTCCCAACTTAGTTGGTTCCCGTGTTACCACTATTTCCCAGTCGTCTACTTTTTTGAAGTATGGTTACATACTTCACACTCTATTTCTTGCTTCGATCCGTCCAACTCAAAAAATCTCATTTCCAATGTTCTTTGGAACCACACCAAATACAATCCCCACTTTCAATTGCCACTCACCTTAATGAGTTTTTCCACAATGAATACAAACTGACCTATCCATGTTACGAACACGGCCAACGCTGGCTACTGGTGTACTTTGTGATCTCAAGTTACTTGATTTCAGTTTATCTTTTCCCGAAATCTCTAATTGAAAAGTGAAATGACTGTGAACATCTCTTGACTTCTTTAGTGGAGTAAAAAATGATCTAGTCACACTCTATTTACTAAGTCTGATAAATTTCTATTCATACTCTGCTACAGACATGTTTCTTTATTTCAACTCTAGAAATTCTCTTTTTTTCTTTTCTAGGTACAGTCGGTTAATAAAATCCTTTTTGAATTCTAATCGAAAGAAATCCCAATTTATTTGATCTTTAGGAACAACTTCTGCCAAATTTGTTCACCACTGAAAAGCTTCATCTTTCAAAAGTGATAAGACACATTTCAAACTATCTTCAGAAAAACAAACCATTTCATCAAGAACTCGCTAAGTATTTTCCATCCAATATTCAACTCTAATCGGACCATCATTAGTTTTGCCCCTAAATTGTTTAGCTCCAAATGAATCTTATCAATTGGAGGTTTGTAAACATTTATCAAATTTTTAAGGATAAAGGGGTGTCATGGAAAGCACAATTAGGGGTGGAGGTGGCGAAGCCACGAAATTAGCTCGCACAAACTCTAAGTACCATTAGTTAAATATTTTTGAAAGAAAACATCTCGAATTTCACTTTCTAGTCCTTAAATAACGAGCACACTATGACTAGCTCACTAATTGGAAATAGGTACACTATAATTTACCTTATTTGAGACTACACGATTAAACTCGGCCAATAAAACATATTTATAAGAAAATAGAGTTAGATGGGATCATATTGCATTGCGCTATCACATGTTATTGTGGCATGTATTTCTAGACTCAACACACACTATATTCAGTTCTAGAATAGACTACACCATAACTTTGACACCACTAAATGTAACACCCCTCGCCTGGCTTGACCTCAGACTCGAGCTATGGGATGCTACTACTATTACCAAAGCAATCACATACATTATATAGTACAAAATTCTCTTAAACACTAATTTTTTGTCAAAGATCTATGCATAATATGATATATCATCAAATTCGAGTCTCAATCGAGCTTGCAAAAGCTTTCAAGTCAACTTGGGATAGAGTAAAGATCAAATTGTAGAGTTTTAAAAGTATGATACTGATGAGACAAAACTTTCTCCACATCGTGACGTTGCCAAACAGTATGTCACATCACGACGTTGGAGTAGCATCTTTGTCATTTTACCACCTATGGTAAAACTAACTCGATTTTAGATCTAAATGTTTACCAACCTTTTTTTAGTCAAAATTATGCAAGCCTAAACTTTAGCTTAAATTGAGTTCATTTGCTATGTCTAATTCAATTTTTACTATTAAGGGTTAAATTGTAATAAATACGAACTATTAGGACCTGTTTCTATTTACAAATTAAGTGTGTTTCTATCAAAATTTACCCATTGCGAGAGTAATCCTAAATTTTTATGAAGTTTCCTTATCATCTAGGGCTCTAATTAGACTAATCATTTTTCAAGATTAAATCGTAACTTAAACAAATTAAATACCAATTTAAAAAGAAAAAAATTCAAACCCCCAAAACCCACATGGCTGTGCCCACCAAACCGTGTGCCATTAACTGTCCGTGTTCGTGTCATGAAAATTTTTTTGCAGATCACACACGCCCGTGTAGAAATCCCTCACGCCAGTATGGAAATCCCACACATCCATGTGTGATAACTCCAGTTTTCACATGCCCGTGTCACTTACCCACAAGCCCGTGTGAAAACCACAGTACCTATTTTTTAGAAAAACTCATTTTAAAACTCGATTTTGTATATTTTAATGACCAATTAAACCTAATTTAACAATGATTAATTAACGTATGTATACATACACCTGTAACACGTAGGTTTGTGCAAGTGTACACAGTCGTTATCAAGTAATAAGCATCGAGTTATCATCTCCACAGGGATTGTATTTATGTTTAATCACTTAATTGTAAAATTATACTAACAACTTGAGAAATAAAAACACAATATGGTTGAGAAGTGATGACTAAAATTGAATATATTAAACTAAATGCAATGATCCTTAATGTAAATTATCCTAAGTATGCGAACAATAAGAATGAAATATATTTTAGCAAAATTAAACACATTTTGGAACAATTACAACATAATTAAACTAGGACAATTACTTTAATTAAACTCAATTTATTATCAACATGCTTAATAACATTAGGAAAAACATTCCATGGCAACTCGATCTTTCATGAATTTGGAAACCACATTAGGTCCTTTCAAAATCCTTTACTTAGTAAATACACATTTTACTGATCTTTATTTACTAAGGGTTTCTTAGCATTCATGTGAGGTAACAGGGACGTGTTAGGTTTGAAATAGTTTAAGCACACAAATATAAAAACTATGCAAATAACAGAGCTTGGTTAGAGTTGTTATGCAACCTGCAATTTAATCGGGTTAGGATCTAAATTGAGCATGCAAATTTCAATTATGCGTCCACTAGCCGTCATCTGGTTAGGATCGCTCAGCTAATTCAGGTGCATTTCAATCACATATGAACGAAATACAGACTTGATTTTAATTAAAAACATGATCGAATGAGGAACAAACATTATAAACATGAATCAAATAAATATTATTTAATCAAAGCAGTCATCCTAGCTTAAATAAAATTAAGCTAACATTGTTGTAAACAAGAACAAAGAACACATAGCAAGCATTTTTAGATTAAATTAAACAAAAGAAAGATTAAACCCAATGAGTGGCTGTCACCCATGACTCTGACCGACGAGGATTCTTCGCTCCTTCGCTTTGCTCCTTTACTGATGGCTGTCCAAGGTGGCCGGTCAAGGGCTCTTTAAGAGGCTTAATTGCTAAAATCTCTATGAAGAGATGATGCTAGGCATGAGAAATGGAAAATGCTAAAGAGAATTAAGAGAGAAGAGAGAATGATGATGGATGAGGGATGAATGATGAGGGAGCAAATGAGGTCTTATTTATAGTGAAGAGAGGAGGGTAGTTTGCTAAAAATAGTGAGGTTTAGTCTCTTCAAGCTTGTCCAATGAGTGGTCGGCCATGCTTGGTGGATTTGAGTTGAATTTTTCTTGATTTTTAAGCAATTTAAATGCCATAACAACTCAGGACTGAGACTCGATCAAATGTAAATCTTTGGGCAAATATTTAATTTCTTCAACATTGCAAGGACCTTGTGTAATTAAACCAAAAAATGGTTTATGTTGACAGCCATGTGTAGCCGAATTTGGGTTGACTTGGTCTTCAATTTGGACGGTATTTTTGTCATCCAACAAAGCTATCAGACTTGTCCAAAATAAATAGATAAATTAAAGGATCAAAGAACAAAATTTATCCAATTTAAATAATTAATTAAAACCCAAATTATTAATGGAATATTTTAAAATTAATTATTAAATAAAACTTTATATTTTATTATTTAATTTAATCATGCATTACCCATTTTATGTCTTAAAAATATAATATGTTCAAATAAATCTAAAATAAACCATTTTATGCATGAAAACTATATAATAAAGCATAAAATCACATTTTAATAATTTCCATGTCCTAATTTCATATTTTCACATTTTTCATTAATTTTAAAACAATTATTTAGTTTTAACAACAAATTTAAGTAAAAAGGTGATAAATTACATAGAAAAAATCCTATATATTTTTTCAGTTTACAACCCTCAAACTTAAATCATTGCTCATCCCAAGTAATGTTTATGCACAACAAAAGGTCTTGCTAAGGCAAAATTGCTAACTATGTAAGCAGCACCAATCTTTGTCCCATAATCATGCATTAATAACTTCATGTTCAGAGATCTTCTTTATTTACAAGTAATTTATATGCAAGCATTTTTACAGTTTTGTACTAAGTTTCAAAATATGTCAACATGAATAATAGTTGTATGTACATCACAACCACAGATAACATTCTTCATTCAACATAATTCCTTATCAATCAAGCAAACAATTATAAGGCTTATTTATGTTCTTCATATGTTGAACTTAGTACTTCCTCTCCACTAATGTAGGTGACATAATCATCAAATCAATAGGTCTTTTATAAGGCTGTAATGGGCTCAATTAAAGGTAGGGATTTTAAGAGATGAAATATTTTGGTTTCAAAATCTTAACCTTTAACTTTGTCTTGGATCTCTTGAAATATAGCCTTTTCTTTAAGTGAACCTTTGGAACACCCCAAAACTTATTTTGAACTCAAGCTCATAAGTTTTTCTTTTTGGAGACTGAGAAAACTTTTCTTCGCTCTTCCTTCATCAGTTTATATATATATTTTAAGCATGAGCACATACATATTTTTGAAAATTTCCTCAAATGTTGATTACCAAGACAACTTTAGTTGAGAAGGGTGCACAAAATTAGGATAACTTAAAATGATGGTAATGTGGCTTATAATGTAGGTTCATTGCAATAAACAGGCCTTTAATCTCAAAATTATAGTTTCAAGGGTCTAATATCATAGGGTTTGCTTGAAGAGGCTCAAATGATCCAAAGAAATAGTGCCTATATCATTTTAGATTTTTATGACCTCTAGGATTTCGCCTCAAGAAAGTTACTTAGTCAATTCTAAAGATATAAACCTTCATACATGTCTAATCTCAAAAAAGACTAAGTTCTCATGGCAAACATTACTAAGGCTAAAATCATACAAGCATTCCATCCTTCATGATAACATACTTTCATTCAGATAAAATTATCATTCATACTTGCATACAAACTATCTCATTAACAAAAAATGTTTCTAAACATTCATTTATTAAAACATACTTATGAAAGAAATGATTGAAACATACTTGAAAATTTTTAAAAATTTGAGCAATTTATTTTCCTTATCCCCCTTTAAAAAGAACCAATGTCCTCATTGCAAGAACAAAGTGTAATAAATGAAAACTGAACACCAGGTAGGTTGTAAAAAAAGAGAGGTGAGTCATTAAGATTGCTTAAATACCAAGTTTTTACTAATAACCCAATCCTAGACATGTTCATTCCCATTACCACATTACTTAGTCTCTTTCTAAAGAAGTGTTAAGTTTGCTCATGCTTTTTATGCTTTGTTCTGTAGAAATTAAATCCTAATTACAAAAGAAATAAATTCCTAAAGACCTAAAAATGATTAAATAAATAATAAGACAAGAATCCACACTTTTATTTTTCTGACTCATTCCCCTTGTCTTCTTTAGCTCCATCTCTGCTTGCATAGTCAGTATCTTCCATCCATTTCTTAAAGATAGCATCTGGAAACTCAAGAACAAAAGTATTAGTGATATTCTTAAAAGAATTTCGAATTGAATCATCTCTAATTTTTGCATATTTCTAGTAAGTTTATTGTTGATTGTGTATGAACTTGCACATTCCATCATAATTGACAAATCTAATTTCTTTGAAGTACTTGCGGAAGACGGCATTGGAGTTGTAGACTCAGGTTTAACACTTAGCTTGTTTGTTTCTTTTTCTAGCTCAACCTCTGGTTCAGGGGTTACAGATCCTTCAACTGGTTTAGAACTGTTCAGTTCCTTGTCAGATTCTTTTTCTTCAGTGTATGTAACTGAGTTAGTTTCAGTTTCAATTTCCTTTGTTGACTCCTTGGTATCTGACTTAGTTGGCTCTTCTTGCTCGCCTTGATTGAGTTCATGCACCTTCTCTACTAACCTTTCAAGATCATAATTTGTAATGTACCCTTGAACATATTGCCCCTTTAGATTTGCTTGTGTTTTAACATGAGCCCTTAAGCAAAGTGAAGTGATTAATGATTGGACATAAACAATTTTTGTCTTCTTTTTAGCACAATCATGAATCTCCTTGAGAATAATTTTCTCAACATTAATGGACTTTTCTGTCAATATTGCAAATAACAAGAGCATCAATTCCATCGAGATGGTGGAACTATGTGAGATAGGCAACCATACATTTGCTACTGGTTTTAAGTATTCCCATCAGCAAGAATGGATCCCATACTTTCTTATAATCCATTGGGATCTTGGATTTGTCATAACATTAAGCACTTGTTGAAGAAAATCCCAATTGATATTGTTCATCATAGGGAAGTACTCATCTTCTTCAACATCAGGTAAGTTAAACAAATCATTGGTGGACTTAGAAGTAAGATGTACCTTTTTCTTTTGAACAATGACCTCAGTAGCATGTTGCATAGTTAAACTAGCATAGAATTCTTGAACTAGTTCATCATCAGGAAGTGAACGAGCATCATAAAATTGTTCCCACTTGAGAGCAGTGATTTTCTTTCTAATCGGTATAGGAACAATCATGAAATCATGACTCTTCAAGTTAAAACCTTTTTTTGCATCATAGGTTGGTGCTTGAAGATTGAATCAAACCTTTCTTTCACTTCTTCATCGATCAAAATCAGGTTTTCAGGAGTAATCTTTGAAGATCTGGTTCTTTTACGAGACATGGTATCTTTTTCTTGAGAATTTGGAAAAGTTTCTGCACAAGGGGGAAAATAATGACCTTCCTCACAGTACATACAAGAAACTATTTTAAACGGGCTTTGTGGCTGAGCTGCAAAATTATTAGCACTATTAGAGGTAAACTGTTTTAACAAAGAGGAAATAGACGATACTTGAGCTGATAAAGAAGTAAGGGCATCAACTTCATGAACGCTGGCTACACGTCTTCCTGAAGCTGTTCGATTTGTTGGCCATTGATAGTTATTACTTGCGATTCTCTCAATGATCTCATAAGCCTCATAATAAGACTTAGACAGAGTTGCACCATTTGCAGAAGCATCTACCATTAATCTTGTATTTGCATTGAGACCATTATAGAATGTCTCCAACTGGATACAATGAGGAATCCCATGATAAGGACACTTATGAAGTAACTCCTTGAATTGCTCCCAAGCCTCATACAAAGACTCGTCATCCAATTTTTGGAAAGTTGTGATCTCGTTCCTCAACTTAGCATTTTTGCTAGGCAGGAAATACTTAACCAAAAATGTCTCTATTAATTATTGCCATGTAGATATGGAACTTGGTGGCAATGAATTGAGCCATGCCTGTGCTCAATCTTGCAATGAGAACGGAAACAACTTCAACCTCAGTGCATCTTCAGTCGCACTAACTATCTTGAATGAATCACTCACCTCCATAAATAATCGAAGGTGGAGATGTGGATCTTTCGTCGGCATACCACTGAATTAGACCACCATTTTGAGCATTTGAAACATCACTGGTTTCAATTCAAAATGGGTTGCCTTAATATCTAGCCTTCTAATTCCTAGATTTATCTCATTGAAAAGTGGCACAGCATATTGTCTGATGCATTAATCCCTATCATCGGCAATGAGGATGGGGTTTTGTACACGATCAGCTTCACTACCTTGGTCTTGATTTTGATTTCCAAGGTCCATCTCGACTTGTCTTAGAGCTTTTCATTCATGTTTTCTTTGTCTGAAACTTCGCTGAATTTCAAGGTCTACAGAGAGTAAATTGATAATTCGTTCTATGCTCATAAACACCTGAAAAGAAAATCATAAAATTAAAAACAATAAGTTAGTAATGTTAGAAATAAACCAAATTGGAAGTAAATAATTTCACAAAAAAATGACTATGGCAACAGTTAACAATCCCTAGCAACGGCCCCAAAAACTTATAAGGCGTAGGTTTGTAAAAAATACACAGTCGTTATCAAGTAATAAGTAAGTATCGAGTTATCATCTCCACGGGGATTGTATTTGTGTTTAATCACTTAATTGTAAAATTATACTAACAACTTGGTAAATAAAAACACAATATGTTGAGAAGTGAAAATTGAATATATTAAACTAAATGCAATGATCCCTAATGCGAATTATCCTAAGTATGCAAACTATATGAATGAAATAGATTTTAGCAAAATTAAACAGAATTTGCAACAATTATAACATAAATAAACTAGGACAATTACTTTAATTACACTCAATTTATTATAAACAAGCTTAATAACATTCGGAAAAACCATTCCATGGCAACTCGATCTTTCATGAGTTTGGAAACCACATTAGGTCATTTCGAAATCCTTTACTTAGTAAATACGCATTTTACTGATCCTTATTTACTAAGGGTTTCTTAGCAATCGTGTGTGGTAACAGGGACGTGTTAGGTTTGAAACAGTTTAATCACATAAATCTAAAAACTATGCAGATAATAGAGCTTGGTTAGAGTTGTTATGCAACCTGCAATTTAATCGGGTTAGGATCTAAATTGAGCATGCACATTTCAATTATGCGTCCACTAGCCGTTGTTTGGTTAGGATCGCTCAGCTAATTCAGGCGCATTTCAATCACGTATGACCAAAATACAAACTTGATTTTAATTGAAAAAATGATCGATTGAGGTACAAACATTATAAGCATGAATCAAATAAATATTATTTAATCAAAGCAATCATCCTAGCTTAAATAAAATTAAGCTAACATTATTGTAAACAAGAACAAGAACACATAGCAAACATTTTTAGATTAAATTAAAGAAAAGAAATATTAAACTTATATCAGAGTGGCTGTCACCCAAGACTCTGACCGATGAGGCTCATTCGCTCCATCACTTTGCTCCTTTACTGATGGCTCTCCAAGGTGGCTGACCAAAGGCTCTTTAAGAGGCTTAATTTCTAAAATCTCTATGAAGAGATGATACTAGGCGTGGGAAATGGAAAATGCTAAAGAGAATTGAGAGAGAAGAGAGAATGATGATGGATGAGTGATGAATGATGAGGGATCAAATGAGGTCTTATTTATAGGTTAAGAGAGGAGGGTAGTTTTCTAAAAATAAAGAGATTTAGTCTCTTCAAGCTTTTCCAATGAGTGGCCAGTCATGCTTGGTGGATTTGAGTTGAATTTTGCTTTATTTTTAAGCAATTTAAATGCCATAACAATTCAGTACTGGGACTCGATCAAATGTAAATCTTCGGGCAAATCTTTAATTTCTTCAACATTGCAAGGGCCTTGTATAGTTAAACCAAAAAGTTGTTTATGTGGACGGCCATGTGTAGTTGAATTTGGATTGACTTGGTCTTCAATTTGGACAGTTCTTTTGTAATCCAACAACGCTATCAGACCTGTTCAAAATAAATAGATAAATTAAAGGACCAAAGAACAAAATTTATCCAATTTAAATAATTAATTAAAACCCAAATTATTAATGAAATATTTTAAAATGAATTATTAAATATAACTTTATATTTTATTGCTTAATTTAATCATGCATGGCCCATTTTATGTCTTAAAAATATTATATGTTCAAATAAATCTAAAATAAGTCATTTTATGCATGAAAACTATATAATAAAGCATAAAATCACATTTTAATAATTTCCATGTCCTGATTTCATATTTTCACATATTTCATTAATTTATTAAACAATTACTTAGTTTTAACAATGAATTTAATTTAAAAGGTGATAAATTACATAGGAAAAATTCTATATATTTTTTCAGTTTACAACACCTTCAATTGAATTTATGGACATTAATTAAGTCTTAATTAAATAGAATTAGACAATCAATTTCATGCATAACAAACATCGAATAAATCAAAGAGGTGGTGACCTTAAAAACTAGTAAACCACTCCATGGAAGCTTCAATTAAACAATCGTTAGTATAAATTTCATACTTCACACACTATGTTATCAATCACCGTGTTATCAAGCAACAATACACCATAAATCATTCAATAATTAAACTCAAACATTCCTCAAATTTAATATAAAACCATCCAAAATAAATGTCCAATGTCCATTTACAACCAAAATCAAACTAATTGCCGGGAGTTCCACAATGCCCGACTGCAGTCTCTAAAATGCGTAATGAAGTCTCTACCAAGCCTAGATCTCTTGGAACTCTCTTGCTCAAATCTTCATCTTTTCAATCCCGATGATTATCTTCACGAATGTGAGAGTGTGAACTTTAAAAGCTTAGTTAATGTTAATAAAAATGACAAGTAAATTAACATCCAATTTATATTTAGTTCATAACCAATCATTCACAAATTGTCAGCCAAAAATATTAAACATGTCAATTTAATTTCTATAAGCATTTTCCATACAAAAAATCAATTGTTCATGGCTTTCAATTATCCATTGATATAGCAAAAATCACACATAAATATATTGACATTCATTTCTCATGGCTTAATTGGATGATCATACATTGGATATACAGATCTCTAAACTCCCACAAATATCAAATACAATCCACTGAGTTGAGCGGGCCGAACCACGCGCTCCCTTATAGCGCCTCAAATAACCCATTGAGTGGAGACCCATGCTTAACACTCCCTTATGTACTTCAAACAAATCAGCCTACCTAGAGCCATATGCTCACAATGTCACCAATAAAGGTGAGTACCCACAAATCCTATAAATTAAAATTTAAGTTCATTTTGGCTTTTAAATAAAACTTTAATTGTCAAAAAGCGTATGGAATAATTATTTCACTTAATTCCTTTTATTTTTCGTTTAAAAATAATCATTAAACTTACAAAACAAATAAATAATGATTAAATCTCTTACTTTTAAAAAAACGTTAATGTTAATTTTTATGTTCATAAACACCTACTTGATAAGTGTTTGTTTAATATTCACAAATAAAGTACAAAATTTATTAACCTACAATTTTATTCACGTTTAAATTTTTGTCTTAAAAAAAGTTTTCATTGGACAAGTTTTTATAAAATCAATTTCCAACAATCCCCACATGAAAGAAAATTTGTTTACCAGTACAAAGACTAAAATATCATAGAGAGAAAATTGTATTAGAAGAATACTACATTAGGAGAGGCAGCTTTTGGCTTTGTACCTTCCTTAATGAAGTACCTTCAGATTTTTCGGCTAATTAGTGAACATGATATCTTGAACTATTCATATTTTAATGTAAACCTAGACAATAATACTAACATAGATTCTATTTTGAAATTCTATTGTTCTCACAATTGCATTCATTTTGGCCCTGAATAAGTCCTAGTTTCATGAATGCTTTAGTGAATTTAGCCTTTTAGAAATTCTCAAAGAACTAACCATATTTCTCATTCATATAGGTGACCTCTTATTAAGAGTATTTTTCTTATTGAAAACCAAGCCATGAGAATCATTAAGAGCATCCTTATTTCTCTATACTTAGCACTTTTGTTTTTCACTATAAGAATAGATAAGAAATAATAATTTCCAAGTGCTACTAAAAGTGTAATATGACTTAATTTTTCTTTTTAACCTAGATCTTGGAACCTCGAGTCAACTTGGTAAGGTTACCATCATAATTTTTTTATGTCTTTTAAAGGCTTTAGGCCCATTTGATTGCACCTAGTGTGCGTTGTAACACCCCTTACCCATACTCGAGACCGGGACAAGGTACAAGGCATTACTGTGCACGAACATGACATTTCCGAAAAATTTTCGGGCTATAAAATTTCATTCCAAATTAAAACCAGGCAATCATATTTATAATATCCCTATTATGGACCTACGAGGCCCACAACATACATTAAGAATAGTCCGAGACTAAACCGAGAACTTCAGAAAGTTTTTGGAAAATTTTCTAGGCTAAGCCTCATATGCCTGTGTGCTTTGGGACACGCCCGTGTCCCTTACCCATGTGGAATTAATTGAATTTATTTCTCATTTCGAACCTACAAGTGTTTTCATATGGCCGAGCACACGCCCGTGTCTCTAGCCGTGTACTTCACACTGCCTAGACACGCCCGTGTTGTCGCCCATGCCTAAAAACTCGAGCATTCTGTTTATGATGTCATCATGCATTTAGGGTCACACGGCCAGGACACACGCCCGTGTGCTAGGCTGTGTCCTCTACTCGGTTGAGACACACGACCGTGTCTCTACCCGTGTGTTTACTACCATGCATTCTGACCTAAAAATTTTAGGTGCAAAGGACACACGACCATACCACACGCCCATGGGGCTGACCGTATGTCACACACGGCCTAGACACATACTAGTGTGTCTATCCGTGTGGACATTTTTGGAGGCTACAAATCTAAGCCAATGGTCACCCTCAATAACTACTCATATTAGTGAACCTTAATGAAGATTAACATGGCCTAAATATGCCCAAGTACTGCAATAAATGGTTTATTGCATGTTAACCTCATCTCATCGGTTATGTACATGCTAATTTATCCTTTTTGTATTTGGGATTTACATCTCATTCAAGAACACTTTTAGACTTGGCTCATTGTTATAACTCATTGCCAAGTATGACCTAACCATCCCAAGTGATTTGGCCGCATTTCATATGTCTATTTATAATATACCACATTTAATCATCACCAGAACATTTAACCACAAACAAGCACAATCAGTAGGTCATAGCCTACATCAAAATAACCAATGACACATATTACAAAATAACCCTTACATAGGCCAACCAATGACACATATTACAAAATAACCAAAACATATACATGTCATTTAAACAAAATAAAGTATCTATATACCAAAGAAAAACAAGTTGATAGTGTTGAAAATGCTCCAATCGTCTTCCAATCTCCACGAGTCCACGAACTCTGTAAAACAGGAAAAGTAGAGGGGGTAAGCATTAACATGCTTAGTAAGTCCGAATAACAGGAAAGTAAACTTACCGGGTATTTAACATGCAATCATACAACATAGTAAAATTTCCTATTACATGTACTCAACCATCAAGTTAGTCTCATACCAGTACAATGTAACATCTTTCATAGATGAGCTCATCAATTCACACATATCTATTCCCATTTAACATTTTAATCCCGTTGAATTTCTTGGAATCTCGATGGATATCTGGTTTACCATCAACTCATGCAAGTGATCCTTTAAATACGCACTCCGTGAACCCTGCTTTTATGGTGGGATTACCAGTCCAGGCTAAATCCCTTACAATGACATATACTCCTACGAGTTCAGGTCTGAATTACCAGTCTAGTCTAAATTCAGATCCTATTCGGATTACTTGTCCGGGCTAAATCTGTCAAAGCACACATATTCTTCAGGATGCTAGATCACTATAGGATCACCCGTCCAGGCTAGATCCTTTATACCACTATTTCGTTTTCTAGTAATCCATCAAACATCCCCTTTTATTCAACTGGGACATTCTAGCATAACATTAATATTTCATGAGTTGTCATACAATAAATATTACTATTATAATTCATACATGTACATACATGTTTAATATATTTTAAAGACAGTTTACATTCGAGTTACACGAACTTACCTAGTAATTGCTTAGGTTTCGTATTTCAGTTATTTTGAAACCTTCCATTTTCCATGATCGATCTTCGAAAACAATTTTTCGGGGTCTATAGTAAAAATAAATTATTAATACTTCATGTTATTTATTTCAGACCTAAAATTCACCCCAGGCAAAACAACCATTTTGCCCTTAACATTTCAAAATTTTACAACTTAGTCCCTAGACTCGTAGAATGAAATACATGCAATCCTTTGGTTACTCAAGCCTAGCCAAATGTATTATAAACTCATACTAGCCCATATTTTCCTTTATTTCACATTTTTACCACATATTTTGTACCTTTTGCAAAAAGGTCCTTTTAGGGGTTTTTCATGAAAATCACTTAGAAAAAGATGTTTAACACACATCTAACTTTCATATTCCCCCATAAATCATCAAAGAACAAACATGTCACACATGGTTCATTTTGCATACATGAACCCTAGCTTAAAATATGGGTAGAAATGGAGAGAACATGTTACACGGGTATCAAAAATACAAAGAACATTAAAAACGGGGCTAGGAGTCACTTACTATTGAGCTTGGAAAGTGAAGAAACCCTAGCTATGGTGTCCTTTGAAATTTCAATAGCAAGAGGGAGAAGAATGGTTGATTTTTTCCTTCATTTTCCCTTTTTATTGATTTTATTGCCAAAAGACCAAAATGCCCTTCCTAACTAAACTTCCAAAATTTTCCATGCATGCCCATTTTTGTCCAAAAACTTAGAAATTGGGAAAATTACTCTTTAAGACCTTCTAATTAATAATCTAAAGCAATTTCATGCAAATTGCTTCTAGAATCCATGTTTTGCAATTTATTCAATTTGGTCCCTGATTTCCAATTGGACACCTTACACTAAGAATTTCTTCATGAAACTTTAAAAAAATGCTTACTTTCATATTGTAGGCCTCATAATAATCATAAAATAAATATTTTGATATCGGATTTTTGGTCCCGAAACCACTGTTTCAACTAGACCCAATTTTGGGATGTTACATGCGTGTCCTAAGGCTGCAAAAATAATGCAAATTAAAGATAAATAAATACGGTTTACTGCAAGGAAAGAAGTCAAATTGTAATATAGTTTTATTTACAACGAAATAAAAAATTATTCCGAGGATCGTACCAAAGGGATTGCCAAAATTGGTGAACGTTGTTACTAAAATAATTATTCAAAAACAAATGCTAATCTAATTGAGTTACGAATTTGTAGTGTGAGTCCAATATTAAATTGAAATAAATAATTCTAATTTACTAACTACGAAATGAATCCCTATTTTCCAATTAAATAATACACATATCAATTAATTAACTAATTAATAATTAAGCTAAAATCCTAACCCGATTGAATTGTTACTACCCTTACCTAGAAATACCCTTTTGCTTTCATCCTAACTAAGGATTACCACTAATATACCATTTCACTCTCATTTAGAGGTACAACTCGACTAAATCTATAACACCCCTCACCCGACCCGATCAATGGGTTCTAACTACAAAATGTTATAATCGTTGTCGAAGAAACTACAATCATTTAACATTTAATCCGAAAAATTAAACATGCAAACAATAGCATTACAAGAAATAGATATGTTATAAAACCTTTCCCGGGTCTTGTACAAGTGTACGAATGCTCTAAAGTTAACCTAAGATCGAGTGAGGACTAATTTATAGAAGTTACAAAACTTTGAGTTGACGTCACGACATGAAGGACTTCCTTGTCGCAAAGTAACATATTGACTTAACCTCGTCATGACAATGGGGTTCCTAAACTAAACATGGTGAGCAGATATTAAATTTGTATCAACCCTATCTCACATGCAACTTAAGATTAATCTTTCGATTATTTGAAAATTCCTAAAGTAAATCTACCTAGTTCACTGAGTTACAGAACTAACAAATCTAGTGGTAATCCAAATGACTAAATATTCAATCATATTACCATCGGTTTGAGTTATATAGATACATAATAAATACAATCATGTGAATTAAATACATTCAAGAAGTTAATTATTAGCAGTTCTGTCACATCCCAAAAATCGGGTTATTGAAACCAAGAGTGGTCATGTCTTTATTTTGAATTAAGGTTGTGAAAATTTTGTCAAGTGAGTTAATTTGGTTCAGTGGATAAGTGTTGTGCTTGTGTGTGTGTGAGGTTCTAGGTTTGAGGCATTTTCTTTGAATTTTTTATTTTATCCCAAACCCTATCTTTGAACTTAGAGTTTATATATTATTTTCGATCAACTAATGATAGAATGTGTCTGTTGGTTTAGTGGTAATGTGTTAGCTTACCTTTTGGTTCTGTGTTCAAATCCCTGCATGTTCAAATAGGGAAATATTTTTGTTATTCTTTGTTGTGCCACCCATGTAAATTTGATTATTGTCACAATATCAAGTTTTGGTGTGAAGTTCACGAGACGATTAATCCTCCAGCGATCTAGAAACTATTGGTGGGCTACTGATTTCTCAAGGGTGCTGGAATTACAACTAAGGTCTGAGCATAAAAAAACTATCAGGTGTGTAACGAAAAACCCAAAAAAAAATGACGTGATGCTGAGAAGCTCACTGTCGATATCTGTAACAGCCTAATTTTGGTGAAATCGGAACAGTGGTTCAGGACCACAAATCTGAGCCGAAAATATAATTTATTTTTATTTTATTATATTGTCCATAATATGATAGAAATGTCATGTGAAATTTTTGATAAGAAAATTTTATCGATTATGTGCTTAATTACGAGAAGGACCAAATCGCATAAAATGCAAGAGTTGAATTCTAGTAGCTATAAGGATTAAATTGCTATGGAATTCAAAAATTAAGGTCCTTATATGGTAATTAGACCATTAAATAAAAGTATGTAGATTTATAGTGACTCATCCATGGACTTAGAAAAAGGGCAAGGACTAAATTGGAAAGTGAAATAATTTAATTAATTAAAAGATGATAAAAAGAAATATCATCTTATTTTTATCATATTCTTCCCCAAAAATACATGGAAACCCTAGGAGAAAGAGAAGAAACTTTCATCACCAAATTGGGTAAGTTTCCTTGGCCCGTTTTTAGTAATATTGATATTTTTGAAACTAGGGTAGCTTAATCTATCTATTTGGGGATCAATTTGAGAAGTTATAAAAGTATGGAAATTGGGTCATGGATGTATATGGTAAAAATTAGAAATTTATGGTAGAAAATGAAAGGTTGTTGATAGATAAACAACTATTACAAAGTGATTTTTGATGAAAACATGATTTAGGGATAAAATGTAAAGTTGTGAAATTGAAGAAAAATGTTGAATTTTTATGAATACATGTGCTGTAAATTTTATAATGGGATTTTGGTTAGGCTTGGATAGCGAGTAAATTGCACAAATTTTATTTTCTGAACCTAGGGACGAAATGGAAATTTATGGAAAAGTTAGGGGCAAAATGATAATTTTGCCTAAGATGTAAATTGAGTCCACATGAATGTGAAATGTGATAAATTGATGTTAAATTTACTCGTATAGATCTGGATAGACCATATTAGAAGTTAGAACGAGGAAAAGAGGAAAATGTCAGATTAGTAAATTTATGTGCACGAACATTTGTCGAGGTAAGTTCGTGTAACTAAATTGTATATGTTTTTATACTTGAATTAAATGTTGTGTTTGTGAATTGTATCAATGCCATAAATTTGTTAAATGATCACATACTCGTTAAAGCTCGATAAATGAAAGTGCCCGATCAATTATAATGCCCAACAAATGATAAATGATAAAAAAATGTAAATTTTATGCTTGAGTTGAATGTGAACATTTGAATTGCATAAATGCAAAAATAAATGAGATTGACCACATCCTCCACATGCTTGATAATGCTTGAAAAATGCTAAATTTTGTTTGAATAAATGGAAAGTTCGATGGATATGTGATTTTTCGAAATGAATGAGGTCCTGTATTTGTTGCTAACGGGATTTAGCTCGGACGAGTAATCCTATTGACCTTATTATAGAAAGGATTTATCCCGGATGGATAATCCTGATATAAGTCCTCTCGACCATATGTTATGGATTGGGTTTAGCCCAAATGGGTAATCCAAATCAAGCTCCTTAGAGCATATGTCATAAAAAGGATTTAGCTTGGACTGGTAATGCTGTTGTGTATATGCGTGGCTCGAGAGTGTATTCTCTAAAATAGTACCTTATAGGTATCACTGAACATGAATTGTTGGATTCCAATTTGTACACCTTGGGTGTACTACATGTGTATCCATCAATATTCCGAACAAATTCAACGGGTAAAAATCTTGACATGAAAGGACATGAATAAGAAATGAGTTATTATGCATAGTTGTCTGAAATCCATGAAAATGATGCTACATGACAATTGACATATGAAAACATGAGATGGTGATATTTGTACAGGAGATTCTTTTGATGAATATGTTCATCCTTGGCTATAGACTTGCACACTTTAAGTGTACTACTACTCGTGTGACATTGATATTTTGAGTAAAATGTGTACAGTTTTGATATGAAATAATCTGAACTTGAGATCTGTTATATGGAAATATACTTGAGATATAGTAATGTGAATTATGCATGTTGTGGAAAGCATATGTGCATGGAAACTTGATTGATATTAAGCCCATACATGTTTCTGATGTTATTATGGAATATATGACTAACTAGGGCAATGAGGATATGTATAAGGCTTGAGGTCAAATTGAATGAATGTGCCTTACATAGTTACCTCAAAATAAAATAAGTGGTAAGTTAAGTACCATGTTATACTGTAACACCACTAACCCATATCCGTTGCCAGAATAAGGTTATGAGGTATTACCGATCAAAACACAACATATAGCATTCATTCTCATACATCATTCAATACAATCACCTTGTCCCTTACAAAGACCTACGAGGCATTAAACATGCTTTAAAAATCATTCGGGACTAAATCGATAACATACGAAAATTTTGAAAACATAGAAATTTTTCATTCATACAAGGGTCACAAGCCCGTGTGAACAGGCCATGTGCCTCACATGGCTAGTAGACACGCTCGTGTCTTAGGCCGTGTGGAAATAGGGCATACATACTGACTTGCATCACATGGCCAAGGACACGTCCGTATGCTAGGGCATGTGAAAACTGGAGAGTATACTGACTTGGGTTACATGGCCAACCACACGTCCGTGTGTCCAGCCCATATGTCCTTCGAAATGGCCACACACACCTATGTGCTAGGCCGTGTGCCATTTAGGGGGTATACTGACTTATACCACACGGCCAGTCACACGCCCGTGTGTGAGATCGTATGGAGCATACTGACTTCAATTCGATTTCAACACCAAGAGACACATAGCCATGTAACCTAACCGTGTGTCGCACAGGCTGAGACACACGCCCGTGTCTCTACCCGTGTCTCTACCCGTGTGGACAAAAATAGGCCATTTGCAAGACCAATTTGCCACCTTTTCTTGCACATACCTACAGAAGCTCATATGGTATCATTTTAAGACACAATTATGCAGCCAAAAATCATCAACCAATACATAATCATACCACATTCATTTCAACTAAATTCAATACTCAATTCCAATATCATTTACCTATTCAATTACCAAACAATTTAATTTGCTTTACTAAGCATAATTCACATGTATAATTCATTTAGCAAAACTAATCCAAACATACATAACCACTTCAATTCCATTCATTCATTATAGGTCTATTACCAAACATTAAAAGTAGAACTATTTGCACATTTATAATCTTCAACAAGTTCATTTTATACCAACTCAAATGGCCAAAATACATATCCATCAAACATACCAAAATGACTCAAGCCTATACATGCCATATACCATATATACATAACTTCAAAAGTACCAAAATAGATTATCGATAGTGCGATGAAGTCTCTGACGATCCACGGATCCGAGCTAGCTTTGTAGAACTATAAAATATCAAAAATTAAACAAAGTAAGCTATAAAGCTTAGTAAGTTTGTATGTGAACATGAGATAATCACAACATTCATATAGCAACTCAAAATAGATAATATCATCAACATTTAAAGCATTAATTCATGAGCTAACATAGAATTTATTCATATATCCTCATTCATGAGTTCTCAACTTCATCTATCTCGATACTTGAATAGTTTTCCGTACATACCTGTACCGATACATTTCTGTTTCTCATCAATATTCTTATCAAACCGCTTTAGTTTATAAGTGTTTACGATACAAATTCATCGATTTTCCGATGCCATAGTCCAACTATGGTCTTATACATACATTGCCAAGGCCCTGCCGTGGCCTTTCATTCACATGCCATAACCCGATTATGGTCTTATTATTTGATTGCCATAGCCCAACTATGGTCTTATTCAGCAACTTACCATACTAAACTCTTAAATTTAATGTAATATCGTAAAATTTATCTAATAAAATAAATACTATCTCAATTTCATCCACTCAATAAATGTATACACATTTAAGTTCAGTTATATAAACTTATCTCATATACGGAATTGATGGACCGGGTCGACTACTCGATAACCTTGTTTTTCCCTTGATCTAAATTCGAATTCTTTCTTTCTTGATCTTAATCAAGGAATATACTAGCCGAACCCTAAAAGTTCATCAATGGATTCTTTTCTTCTTCAATATTTGTGACAAGAAAGAAAGATGAACAAAATTCCTTTTTGTTTTTTATTTTATTTTATTAACATTTATTAATGAAATACTATATTAACCTTAATAATAAACATATAAAATCATATAATGGATGTCCATTAATGTCCATTAACACTTAAAATGGTCTAATTACCATTTAAGGCCATCATATTTAAAAGCTAAAGCGATTTGACACCTTTAGCAAGTAGAATGCAACTTTTACATTTTACACGATTGAGTCTTTTTTCTCACATTGGCTAATTAAATGATGAAATTAATTCATGAAATTTTCACACATATCAAATAACATGTTGTAAACACCAAAAATAATATTAAAATAATATTTTGACCTTGGATTTGTGATCCCAAAACCTCTGTTCTAATTTGACTAAAAAACGTGTTGTTGCATATACGAACTTACTAAGCATTTTATGCTTACTTAGTTTTATTTCCCTGTTTTATAGTAAATCAAAAGCTCTTTGGATTGGAAGCTTGGCGGAGATCACTCACACTGGCCATCGGCCTATATCGGTATATATATATGGTAAATCAATTATGATCGTAATGGCATGTATAGGTTATATTTGCCATATTGGCATGTAAATGTAAATGATGCTTGTAATCTAGCCATTGGAATGGCTAGTAATGGTTTGTTTTGATATATTTGTAATGTCATACTATGGTAACTACATATGTGTTAAGTAGTTGACCAGATTATGTCTAACATATGGACTAAACTAAGGTAAGATTGTAATCATGCATGCATGTAATGATATGTCATGTTGAATGACGAAATTTGCTTAAATCGAATGATTGGAATGGCTGGATTGTACTTGGTATGTTTTAGTGTAGGAAAATGGTAAATTTGGGTGACAAATGAGGCTAGGAAATGGCTTTATTTTGTCCACACGGGCAGACACATGGGCTTGTTTCTAGACCATGTGTGACACAAGGCCTTGTAACATGGGTATGTGGTTAGGCCGTGTGTCCCCTACACCTTAATTTTGAGAAAAAAATGCTCAAAAATTGAGCACACGAGCAAAGACACGGGCATAGCAGAGACACAGGCGTGTGTCTCAGTCGTTTGTGCTACACGGCCTAGAAGACGGGTGTGTGTCTTGGTCGTGTAAAACCTACACCTAATTTCGAATTGAATTAATTAACCACACAACCTAGCACAGAGGCTTGTGGCATGGCCATGTGCACAAGTTAAAGAGTTACACGGGTTCAAACACGGCCTGCAGCACGGGCATGTCCTAGGGTCACACAGACGTGTCCCTTAGACCACACGGGTGTGTAAGCCCTGCACCATGTAAAATTTTTGAAATTTCACGAAAAATTCTTAGAGTTCCTGATTAAGTCCTGACCCGATTCTAATGCTCGTGTTCGGCCCCGAGGGTCCAATTAATGGATGTTTTAAATGATCTTGGTTAATGAATAGTAATTTACATAAATTATTTGTAAAAATATTTTGAAAGTTTTGGTAATATTGCAAAACCCTGTTCTGACAATAGATACGAGTTAAGGGTGTTACAATATCACACAGCTGTGTGGTAGCCATGTGAGCCACATGGCCGTGTGCCAGACTTTGTGGACTAGATAGTTTGGGCTATTTGGGTTGTGTGGGCCACACTAGTGTGTGTTAGGCAGTGTGGGCCACATGAGCTGGGTCATTTGGGCCGTGTGGGCCCATTTGCTAGAAATTTCACTTAGGGTCGTATTGATGTGTGATGTGTATTTAGCCTTCCGTAGGGATCATATTGCATAAATAGGACTTGAAAACATGAAATTTCATAGTGTGATATTATAAGTAATGTGGAAGAGGTATGTGTTTTTTATATGCTCTGATGGCATGTTTCTGTTTTGTTATGTTTGTATATGAGCATTTGGTGTCTGATTATGTTAATTTGTATATCTCTTAATCTTTTATATGACTATGCATGTGAGGTTATAGCAGAATTGATTTGCTTCTGCTGAGTTTGTGATATATCTATTTTGTAAAGCATGGAATTCCATGGTTTTTGATTTCTGTTATTGTACAATTTCATGTCTTACATGATTTTCATTCAAATTTTGTATTTGCATGCCATGTCATATTGCACAGGGTTTGGATAATATGGTAAGGAGAAAGTTCTGAAAGTTCAATGATCTGCACTATTTGGTGGTTTATCCACATTTCTGTCTGGCAGTTTCTCTGCAAACATAGTGGTGTAACCACATATATCTAATTTGGCAATTTAACTGCAACTCCGGTGGCATAATCCACAATTATCTTTTAGTGTGTTTTTGAATGGATGAGTTCTGGCGAACTCTAATTTGGTGTGTAGTAGAGTTGGGTAGGAAGTTTTTCGAAAAAGCTGCATTATGTTTTTTTGAAAAATATGGCATTGGCATAAGCATGCATTTTTAGTTTTGCTCAATTGATCATTATGAAGTTATTTGTGATACTTTGATCTGATTATTGTATTATTTGTGTTCTCTGCTTTATTTTGGTTATACATTGAGCTTAATAGCTCTCCCCACTCTTTCACCGTTTCATGTAAATGACAGAATTAGGATTGGGGTGACATTTGGGAACTCGGATTAGTTTCTCACTTAAGAAATTTTGAATTATTTATGACTAAGTTGTCTGGACTTTTGATTTTTGGACTAAGTTTTCATATTTGATTTTGGTTTAGGGTTTTTTATTTGGTTTAAGTTTTCTACATGTTTTCTATTAAGTTAAAGGAAGGCTCGGTTTTTAAAATTAAGCAAGATATGGTTTTTCTACTGAAATTTGAAATAAGTTTTACATAAGTTAACAATGAAAGTTTCAAAAAATGCACAATCAATTTGGGGTGTTACAAATTCCAAAAAAATTGTGCAAAGGAAATGTTTAAAACACATAGGTCTTTTAGGCTTGTAATGTTCTGAACTTAGGACGGTATGGATTCAAATAAACTATGGCTCAAAACGGTTCAAACACTAGAAATAGTTAGGCACATGAGATTGTTCCTGTTCACCCCCAAATTTATCTTTTAAGCTCACTTTCTTATTTCTCATTCTCTCACCTTCCTTATCTTTCCAAATATATGGAAGATTTAGTTTAATATCATTGGGTATAAAATGCTCAACAAGTTTTAGTGTATTGTAGAAATGAAAATTTTTCTTTTGAGCTTGAAATTGATTTTTCTCTTAAGCTTATTCTAAGTATTTCTCTCTTTTTCACTCCCACTGCTTTTAACAGAATTTATGCTTTTATCCACTCATTTTGCTTTTAACCCTCATAATGTTTTTCTTCACTCAAATATTTTCTATTATGCACATTTTTGCAAGTGTTATAAACTCATCATATTGTACCATCTCTTCAATTTTCAATCAAACTTATTTTGAAACCTCCACTATGTCTCTACCTAACCCTCAATATCCATGGCCTGACATCTATTTAATAATGCAATAAAGGAAAAATGATAGGGAAAGGTTTAAGTTTTAATTCAATTTCAGCTCAAGGTTTCAATATAAAAGGTTCATTAAGGAAGAGTACATAGACTCAATGAATGAATTAGGTATGAAAATGATAAACATTAAGCTTAGATTATGAAAAGGAATAAATTTTATAGCTTAAAAAGCTTGATTGTTAGCTTGTTTACATTAGGGACCAAATTGAATAAAATGCAAATTAGCTATAGAATTATGGTAAAAATAGAAAGTAAAAGGTCCCCAATGAAAAATGTGAAATTAGATTTTAATCCAAAGCTTTTGATTGGAAGTTATGTTTGCCCCGCTTTTAAGGACTAAATTGAATGAATTGAATTGATATTTGGTTATGAATTGGTTGGGAATCGATAGTGTTTTATGTTTTGTGACTATTTGTACCTAACATGGACGCGAAATATTTGAAAGGGAAAGGAGAAGCAAGAGTTGACGACAACAACACGAGACCACTATTTGTACTTTTATGATTTGGGATAGAATTAATTGTTTCCATATATATGTTAGTTGAATGAAAAATATCAAGGTAAGTATGATTTGATGATATGAAATGTTGCATTGAGTTTTTGTTTAGATTATCATAATAGAGGACTAAAATGAATAGAATGCAAAATGGTATAAAACACTTTAATTGTGATATGTAAAATGGGAATTGAAATGAGGTATGACATATGATATGAAATATTTAAGTGTTTGATGATGAAATTGGCATATGTATCATGTTATATGATATATTTGAACACCGGTACCCTATTAACTAGTCAGGTTAAGTCGGATATAGTTGGCATGCCATAGGATTTGATTATGTATGAGATTATGCAGATGCACCAATATGCACTTCGTGTGCCAAGATGAACTTCATGTTTCAGTATGCACTTTACGTGCCAGTTTACCCTACTTGGGTTTATCTGATGATTCACTTTGCTGCCAGTTTGGTGTGTTGATTGGACGATCTGTATACTTGAGTCTGAGTCACGTTAATAGGGATTTACAATTGGTAAACTTGATAAATGGTATGAGATGTCATAATGATATGAAATGATTTGTGTACGCATGTGAATTGTGATAGATAAAACAAGTGATATAATGTAACACCCTATACCTGGTCCAATCGCTTGACCCGAGCAATAAGGTGTTACAACTATAAAACATTAACACTATTTACTAAGCAATCATAAAAAACCAAATAAATCATTTCATAAATAAGTTAACATCATTTCCATGCTAATCAATCATACTCGGACCTAAATCAAGCATATGAAGCATTCAAAATAAATCGAGAACAATTCTAAATTAAAATGAAACTTTTACAAACAAAAAAATTGAGTAAAAGTGCAAATAGGGGTCACACGGCCATGTGACAGAGCTCTCTACCCGTGTGGCTTAAGGACATGTCGTGTGGCCAAACCATGTAACAACCTATACCCATGTAGCTCAAGGTAACACAGCCGTGTTGCCATGCCGTGTAACTGTTTGAGGCCGTGTGAACAAACTTGCACCAAAAATCAAAGAGGCCACATGGCCGTTTCATGCAACCATGTGGGACACACACCCGTGGCAGATATGTGTGCCTAAAATACCTTTAAACACAAGTCATTTCACCTAAAATTGTAACACCCCAAAATAGGGACTAAGAGTTTTGGGGTATTTTAGGAATTTTAGCCTTAGAGTATTCAAAATTTTGTGACATGGTTTATCGGTAATGATTTTTACTATGGTTTTTAGAAAATTAAATTAATTTATGAAAATTAGTCTTAAATACCTTTAATTTTGAAAATAGGATTGATTTGTAAAAGAGCCAAAACAGTTTTTAAGAGGCAGTTAGACCAAATTTTTAAATTCAACCTAAAAACCCCCATTGATAGTTATATTTTCATGTTAGTTTTCTTCTCCTCTCATAATTATTTCGTCCATAGTTCTCCCAACTCTCCCATTCGATTTTGATTTCCAAATCCTACTTCTTTGCGATTTCTATCATCTTTTAAGGCATAAACCTCCATTAAATACCAAGAAAAATACCCAAAATCACTATTGATTTTTCCATTGTTAAGCTTGTGAGTTTTTTAGGTTTTCAATCAAACACTCAGTTTTTCATCTTCTAAGGTAACGATTCAAATCCTAAATATTTTTAAATGTTATTTAGTCTTTATAACTAAGTTTTTAGCCATTAAATCGCATGTTTTGAATAAAAGCCAAAAATTGACTTGTTAATGGTGAATTTCAGGAATTTGAGTAAAAACGTGGTTTCAAAGTGTTTTTCAATTAGTTTTGACATGATTAAGAGATTTCTAAACCTGTTTTGAAGTTTTGTTAAAGATTTCTTGAGTTTTAATGAATTTTTGGAAAATAGCCATAAAACATGTCGAAAAAGTAGATACCATGAATTAAGTATTTTATTGTATTTAAAAGGTTGGGAAATAGCAGTAGGTGAATTATAGGATTAACAAAACTGGTTTTAGGTGAAAATATTGAGGATAGACCGAGATATTTGAGTTTTAAGATTTCTATGTTAAAGGTTTCGGTTACATGAGAACTTAGTTTAGCCTTCTATTTTTTATTGCTTGTGGTGAGTCCTCGGCTATTTTTAAATGTATTGTTGTATGAAATTGTTTTTTTGAAGCTTCGGATTCACTAGGACCATCTTCGAGTTTGGAAAAGCTAGTTTGAACTTTTGGCTTTTTGGCGAAAGCGTAATTGGTGAGTGATTGAAATAATTGCTTGTGGACATGATTCAATTAGTTATTTGGGAATTTACTGGTACCCTAAACCCCTACTCTAAATTTCGAGTGTAAGCTTTCTCATACCTATGTTATCTTGTGAACTATGTGCTTATATGTTTGTGAATCTGTGAATTGAGATGAGATGCTATAACATGTGATATATGGTTATGATAACCGTTGTAGAAGTGCAAATGTGTACATGTTATGTATATGTTAAAAGTTATTGACAGTGTTTTGCCAAAGATGCAAATATGCAATGATAGTGTATGGATAATTGGTAAGTGATATGTGTTTGATTTTGGATATTTTGGCCTTGTGATCTTGAAATCGTTGGATATAGTTGGCATGCCATAGGATTGTGAGTGCTCACCTCTATGTACAGTGATTTAGGCTTTGAGGCCCTGGGCATGTTTGGAGAGATAAAGGAATGTGAGTTAAGCTCCATTCAACGGGACATGTGAGGGAAATAAGGAGAGTGTTAGCGTTATGCTTCACTTTTGGGACATATTTGACTCTATGAGTCTATGAGGTGTGTTGGAGATTCGTGTATCCAATAAGCGATGATATAAAAGTTTCATAGCTCAAGTGCCAAATTATCTTAAATTATGAATATGTGTATTGTGATATGTGTTTATACGACATGTGACCATTATGCAATTTATCTATAAACATATTTTTGAGTATTACGATATATATGCTTGAATGTTATGTGATTATATGAGTATTGTGATATATGCTTGAACATTATGTAATTATAAAAGTATTGTGATATACGAATAAATGTTATGTGATTATATGTGTAATGTGATATATGCTTAAAAGTGAATTTGTTTACCGTGTAAAAGAACTAGAAAATAATGCACGAGTAAGTATACTATGACACTAGAGTTGGCACTATTGAGGTTATTCTATATGGTTGTTTCATCGATGCTTGATGAATTGTTAGCATAGTAGTTGCTCTAGGCATTCACTGAGTTTGTTAAGCTCACCCACTCCCTTCTTAAACCATTGCAGATTAGTAGTGTCTTGGTGTGAGTGGTGTGGTTCTAGGGGGTGAACCACGCAAGTACTTTTCCGTTATTTCATACGTGTTATTGTTATTTGTTTTTTTTTTGAGAATAAGGCAATGTGATAGACTTTTACTGATATTTCCATGATGTTTTGGATGTTTCCATAGACTATATGCTCCTAAGTTTATAAGATATGTTTCGTATTATGTTTTGGATGTTTCCATAGACTATACACTTGTTTTCACACACCACAACCAACCAACTTACCAAATAGGTTTTACATCAACACCCATATTATATACTTCAAATGGCATAAAATATAACCTTAGTTCTTATAACCTACATAACCAAAACCCTACTTAAATCATCATTCAATAACATTATTTTACCATGCCAATCCATCTTCAAGGTGCATTTAAAAACATTATTTGTACCACATCCAAAATACAATTCAACTATGCCCTGACCATATATCATCATGAACACTTAAATACATAACATATAACCATTCAAAACTCAAACCACAATCAAGAACCAAGGTACCAATATTCAAGATTGACCAAAAATGAATCACCTATATACATGCCACAAAACCAAGTTTTCAACGGTAAAAAGACTATTGAGTCAATACCGGGATAGTGTGAGCTTCTCGACCATCTACTTGACACGTTTAGCAAGTTGACACTACAAGGAAAAAAGAAAGAAGGGAATAAGCATTACAAATGATTAGTAAGTTCACATGTATAGAACCAAGTAACTCACCTCAAGTTATATTTATACTTTGCATGCTACCTAGCTTGGTAAAGTTTGCCTATTATGGCAATTCAAATATCAAAAGGGCGAGTTCAATATTTATCAAACCATATAGTAAGTGAGTTCAATATTTATCAAACCATATAGTAACTCAATCATATAATATTTCAATTCACTTATTCAACATTTCATTACCATTCAAAAAACAAATAATCATTTAAATCAATTCATTATCTTAACTTATCATACAATCTATTTATCTACAATACATCCTGTTTCAAATTAATTTTCAATATTCATTGTCATTTCATAATTTGAATTCTCAATTCAAATCATATTAATTCATCTTTATACCAAATAAATATTGAATGTCAATTAAATATCAATCACTACTTTATTCCATAATACTAATTATGAATAACATTCATCGATTTATCATCTTTTCATATTGGCCCCCTGTGCTTGTACAACTGATTATCAATATTTATATATATCATCCGATTATCATATCAACTCATTTCACAAATAGACATTTCATTTCACATTTTTCTTCCATTTCTTATCCATCTGCCATCTCAATATCAAATATCACATCTCACATTCAATTTTCCAATTTCATGGATTTCAAATGCATATTCATTATCATCATTTTTTTTATCTTTTATTTCCCCATTAACACGACTCAGACTCAGACGGATACATGGATTTAACCAACACACCAATTTGGCACTCAGTGCCTCATCAGATAAATTCGAAGCAAATAGTAACCCAACGCTTATCAAATAGTTTGACACCCAGTGTCTCATCGGTATAACCAAAGAAATTTGGCACCGAGTGACTTATTGACTCATAGTTGAAGTAACTCTGAACTCTTCCTATCCTATGGCATCCTAACTATATCCGAGTCTGCCCGAACAGTTAATAGGGTATTCATTACTCAATTTATTATCAATCAACATCTCAATTTACATATTTTTTTCATCATTAAATCATTCATCCATACTTATGACAACATTAATCATCTCTATATGCATTCCATTACACATTTATATATGTACACATTTTTCACATATATTCAATTCAGTCATTATCACTATCAATCTATCTAAATTGAATCAATGAAGCTCATTACACGAAATCATCACTTTTCGTATAACAAATCCTATTTCAGTCCAATTTAGGGTAAATTATTTAATTATTTCAATTTGTAATTCATAATATTGAATTTAATCCTTTATCCCACCTTTCTATACCGAATTATAAATGACCAAAATTTCAATTAAACATAAATACAATTATAATTCTAAGTGCACAAAAATTTAAATCAAACATACCATATGAACTTACCTAGTCAAGACAGCAAACAAAGACTCTCTAAGGATTAATCTGCAATTTTCGCTATTTACCCAATTATCTTCAATTTGGTCCTATTTCGATCTATTCAATAATTTAATCAAATTTATCAATTCTAACCCTCTTATTTCATCCAATTATAAACATTTATCAACTCAATTTTATTATTAAGGTGCCCCCTAAAGTTTTGCATCTTATTCAATTTAGTCTCTAAAACCGAACTTACTATACTTCCAAATTTGAACTCCAAATTTTAAACCCACTTCAATTATGTCCATATTTAGCCTCCTATTACATATTTTAAAAAAATTTCATAACAATTTCAATAAATTCACAATTTGGTCCTTAACTCAAAACTAACAAAATTTACTTAACAAATTAATCTTAATTCATTTCTAAGCTTTAAAATCTACCATAATTATTCAAAAACTTCAAATAATATCAATGGAAATATTTTAAAATTTTGATATTTTTGAATACGGAGATACGAGTTAGCTGGACCTAGTTACAGTAATCTCAAAAATATAAAATTTATAAATATTCAATTATCTCATACAAGAAGAATTTCTTACCATGCAAGAAGAATTGCTTAGCAGAAATGGAAAAGCTCCAAAAATAGGCATTCGGTTAGACAAAAAAAATGAAAAAGATGACTTCATTTTTTTTATATTTTATTCTTTTAATTTATTTATTTTAACTTACTTTAACAAATATTTAATTATAAATATTCAATTATCTCATACTTTAACCGGCCACTAAGATAAAAATGATTTAATTTGCATATAAAACCTTAAATAAATGTTAAATATGCCTTTTAACAAATAATAACTAATATCGATTAAATTTTTTTAATTTTATGATTTAGTCCTTTTTCCTTAATTAATTAATAAATCATCAAAATTACCCACCAAACCTCAATTCACCTATATAATAGCTCTGTAAATATTTAATAAAAATATTCACAAGCTCAATTTATAGAAACGATGTAACACCTTATAACCGACCCGGTGTCCGAGCCCGAGTAATAGGACGTTACATCACTGTCTCACTTCTTATTCATCAAGATTACATTTTGTTAACTGAACATGCATCTTTTTAATTGATTTAAAAGATAGTACTTAAAAGCCAAATACGAGTCAAGCAAACTCAATTTGAAACTTAGTCGAGCAACATGAAACATGCAACATTCGAACTTAATTTGACCATTTATCAAACATTGAAACCTCATAGGAAAATTTCACAAAAATGTTACGTAGATATCGATACCAAATCTAAGGTATCGATATTTATTCTTAGTCGTATGGATACACATCGGTACCAAAATAGCTCATTGTTTTCCACTTGAAACCAAACTTATCGAAAAATATTGGTACCTCTCTCAGGGTATCAATAATTACACCTCGAGTATCGATACTCGGGTCATGGTATCGATACCAATTTTGTATTCTGACCTCCTGCACTTTCGTGAGTATAGAGGTATCATTTTTTAAACCTATATATTAATACCCCTACTTCTAATTACAAAAATTCAGCATATATGAGTACTTAAATCATTCGAACTTAGTTCTTAAACATCATATTTCATTCATTTAATCAAATAAGCATCAAAACAACTAAAACAATAATCCAAAATACCATGTCCAAATCTAAATGCTTCTAAACATATTTAACATGCAAACAATAAATCCAAAATATACTCAACAAAACCAATATAAATGTATATCCTATTGCCTTAACTTATATACTCAAGAATAATTAGTAACACCTACTATAACGACTAAAGAATAGCTTGCATCAACCCTTCGACTACCACACTGCTCACACCAGCACTAAGTATCTGCAATGGTAAAAATGGAGTGGGTGAGCTTTACAAACTCAGTGAATGCTTAAAGTAACCACTTGTGCCAACAATCAAGGCAACATATAGCATATTGTTTAACACATGCGACTTGCATACAATTTCATATAAACACCCATAATCACATATTTAATCACAAGAATCACATACAAGAACAAATTATGATAGATTGGCTCTTGAGAGGATGAAACATAAATATTACCACATAACGGATACACAGATCTCCACCAAAACACACATAGGCTCATTGAGTCAGCCATATCCCATAAGTGAAGCGTATAGCTAACACTCTCCAACACATCGCACATACATATCCCGGTGAATGGAGCTTGGGTTACATTCCCTTTTCTCTCTAAGTTCTATCCTAGGGCCTCAATGCCCCAATATCACAACACATGTAAATGAGTACGCATAATCCTATGGCATGCCAACTATATCCAACAGTCTCATTAAATTACAAGGCCAAAATATCTATAATAAAAACACATAATTACGAATTGATTTTTCTGCACATATTCATTACATATACACATTCATATCACTTTATAACCTCTGTCACATGGCATGTTTAACATACCCTCATAATCACATACACAAAATTCATCTCATGTTCATGGCCTATATTCTAGCATTACATTTATATTCATAAGTCCACAGCCTCAATTTCTACAACATACATACAACCCATTTTGCCATAAATGTGAGAGCAGTTACACTAGGAATTTAGAGTAGGGTTTTAGGCTACTTCTAAATTCCCAAATACAAAGCGATTTGCTTGCGAGCGATTATTCCAAAACACTCACCAAATTGCATGCTTCTGCCGAAATCCAAAAGCTTAGGTAAGTTTTTCCTTGCCTTTATCTCTACTTGTTGAAGGTCCTACTGACTTCGACATTTCAAGAAGGCAAAACCATACAAATACACCATCAACCAAACAACCATCAACACATTAAAACAGTCACAAACATAAGCTTAAAATACCTTAACTTTTAACCAAAACTTTTAATATAGAAACTTTAGATTCGAATATCTCAACCTACAATTAATATTTTCACACGAAACGAATTTTGTTCACCTGCATATTCATCTATGACTAATTCTCAACCTTTAAACTACTCAAAACCACATGTTTTAAGGTATCAAAATATTTCAACAACTTTTAGCCTTTAGAACGAGAATTCATTAAAACTTAAGAATTTCTTAACTAAACTTCAAAGTATCTTTAGAAAGCTCCTAATTATGTTAAAACAAGTTAAAAAACTCTTTAAAATCAAGTTTTTATCCACAAACCTGAAATCCATCATTAATGACCACAATTTTGGCTTTTACCTAAAACATGCATTTTACAAGCTAATAACTTGATTTAAAGAACTAAATAACATTTAAAACTAATATGAAGATGATTAATTACCCTGAATGTAAAAAACAATGATTTAAGAAGATGAGGAAGATGATGTAGTTTTTGGGTGATTTGCTTGGTTTAAATAGAGGTTTGAGGTTCAAGGGCAATAAAAATTAAGGAGATTTAAGAATCAAAGTTCAAAATCACTTAGAAGAGTAAGACGAGAGCAAAAATGGCACAAGAAAAAAAAGAGAAAATTTTAACGTGAAAGCAAACTAGAATTGGGGTTTATTGGGTAGATTTTAAAATTCTGCTCTATTTGCTTCATAAAGACTCTTAGTTTTGACATATTTACAAATCAGTCTTATTTACTAAATTGGAGACATTTAAAACTCGTTTTCAAGAATTGACTTGATTTTATGTAAACCATTATCGAAAACATTATCGATTACCCAACTTACAAAATTTCGAACTCATCTAAGCTCAAATTCCTAGAATACCCCTAAAACTCCTAAGTCCACCTTTAGGGTGTAACACCCCAAACCCGGCCTAGACGTTATGACCAAATTTGGTGCTGTCACATTGAAGTATTTTTCGTAAAGTGTGATATCGTTTGAAAAGCCCAACCTTTATTAAGCCTATTTGTATGATCTAAAAGATGGTTAAAAATCTTACGTCACTATCAAAAGTATTTACTTTCAAACGTTATTAATTTCAAAGTCTCGGTTGAAGTGGAAGCTTTATAAAATAGTTGCGTACTAGCGTTTACTTGCAAAAAGTTATTTTTCTTTGTGGTAGCTCTTAAAACCGTTTACGTATTCATAGTATTTTTTAAAACATTTTTCTTTTTGAAAACCTGCGTGTTTTTCCTACTGCTAGCGGTATTAAAGCAAACAAATACGAATCCCCAAATTAAAAATAAAATCCATAGAGGCCTTATTACATAAGAATACCCAAATTAAACTACTTATAAATTAAAAGACAAATATGAGAGCATAAGCTGTTGTGTAATCATAAATAAGCATAAGGGTGAGTTTATGAAAACTCAATGTGTAATCAGTTAATAAACAAATAGTCAGACATATAATAGGAGAATACAGTCTGGCCCTAATCCCGTATTAGAAACAGTCCAGTATCAGTGGAGCCTAAACCCATTACAAAATCAGTACAGTATGCAATTAGAATATCCTTCCCAATCCAGCCTCTACACACCATATCTGTACCAACCTTACACACTATGTGGGGATAAAATCGACCCACCCATCCCTACACACCAAGTAGCACCGATTGCGACTCTAAAACAGTATTTGCAGTAGAGCTGCCAGTAATGGGCTTATAGCCTTTCAGTACACTTCCTCTAATATCATATATCCCACCCCATGTAATGCAACATAATGTAAATGTATATGCAGTAAAAATCACATGCTGAAACAGTCATACATCATATAGGGCTATATCAGTCATTTACCTCATAAAGGTATAACGGTCATTTCATCAAATTGGGGTCTAAGTATACTTACCGACACAACAGTATGTCCATAATCGTCTCGGCGACCCGTGCAACCTTGACAATCAAGTAGTGAAAATGGGCCCAAAGCCCACAATGCGGCTGATGTGGACCCACACACTTGTGTAGCCCAAAAACATCCTTGGTCGTGTAAGCTACACAGCCTGGCTTAGTAATCTCCACACGTCCAAGTGATTTACCCATGTGGGGCCCACGAGCCTGTAGGGCCCACACGACCTATTTCAACCCAACATGGCCCCAAACGGCCTAAGCCCATGAAAACACTCATGGTGGCCTCTACGATCAAACGCCCATATTTTGACCGTTTGGACTACCACACGAGCGAGCGCACGCTCGTATAGTGTCAATAGTCATACTTTTCGGATTTTTTCGGTTTACAATTAGAGCAGTGTGGTTACACACCTGATTGCAAAAACGTGTGAATAAGCCCACATGCACTCCAACCTATTACAACAGAAGCTTCGGATAAATACATAACAAATGAGTTGAAAGGAACCCTAGCCAATACTTGTTCAAACGATTACCTACTACTCGCCTTGATCGATCACACTAAACCTGTTGCAAGAAGTCGCTTACAATCCTTAAAGACCACCTGCATCCCAATCGCAACTTGTTAACTATAACCCTACATGCAAGCCATTGAACCCAATATATAGTAACTTATCGAATGCGCTAAACCAAAAAAGGAGAAAAGTAATTCGGCCCACATCTCAACATAAGCCGAAATCCAAGATTCCACAGAAGCAGTGCTGACACAACCACTTTTCCAGCAAAAGTCGGTAACATAAAAGGTTGTTGGTAGAATAGACTATCACAACAGAAAGAGGGAAGAAAACAATAACTAAACACTTGAACTTGAGATGGTATAATCGGCTAACCAACATAAAAGTGCAAAGAGAAGAGAACCGAAAGAAATAAATGAGAAGAAGTGTATTCGGTTTTAACAATACTGAAGGGACACTCGATAAAAGCTGAAGGAAACAAGAGAGAAGCGAAAGGGATGTTTAGCCACTACATAAAAGAAGATGATGATGACACAGAATCAATTTAGAGGGGAAGAATGGTATTCGGTTAAGGGTACAAGGATAAGCACATTAGGTGGAATAGTAGATGAAAAAAGAATCGACTAACAGTAGAGAGATGGTCGAATGGGAAAGCCAAAATCAAAAAGAATGCAGAAGGGAAAATACCCGAATGGTCACGACCTCAAACAAAAGTGAAAACTAAGCAAAAAGGGATAGCCACTAAAATGGAAAGCACTTTGACAACCTCAAAGCTGAATTCTGAGTGTTGAGAGTCCAAAATCGGCACCAACACACCTTCTCCTTCAAAATCCCTTGATTTTCTCCTAAAATCTCTCCACAACATCCTCAAACCAATCCCTCAACAACTCAACCACTTAATTTGAATTTCATTCAAACTTTTCAGTGTTTTGGTCAAACTCTATTACCCACACAGCATAAGCAGCAAAATAAAATCCCCATTGCACAAACCAGGATTCGAACCTTAGTCCTCAAGCATAGATGACACGCAACTTATCCCCTAGACCAGCAAGATCTTTATGGCATTTCTTACCCATTTTCCTTTAAAAGCCTACTACCTAGAGACAGTGCTTATTCCTTTAAAAACAAAACTTTTTTGCACCTGCCAAGGCTTGAACCCAAGACTTCTCAGACACTTTCCAGAACACTTAACCACAGAAACAGATACAGATTTGTGTCACTTTCTTACACAACTAAATATTTATGTGTTGCCTCCTAACTATTCCCATGCTCAAGACTTAATACTTCTAGGCCCAAATTCAGGACATTACAATTCACCCCTCCTTAAAGAAATTTCATCCCCAAAAATTTTCAACTATCAAATCAATCCCATAACACATATTACACCGCTACGCTCCCGCTGCACACTCTAGTTCCAAAACACTGCCGTAGTTAACTTGAGTGTTTTCAGTATAGTTTATAGATAGACTGGGACAATACGTCAATCCAATACTCAGCCACATTAGGGCAACTCCAGCAATACCCCTAAAACCCTTAGCTCCACTAGACCGGAGTCGTTCCGTAACTGATCCATGGCCCACAACACCAGTATTGGGTCTAACGACCCTCTTCAAAATATGCAACATCATTTGGGACAGTGCATCATCCCCAGCCACACGATCATGAGACTCAAGTTGAGCACCCTCACAACCTCCGTTGCGGCCTCTTGTACCCCTTTCGCGAGCACCTCTGGTGTCCATCATCGAATTTCGTTTTATCTTATTAACAGTTTTATGGAGATCAGTTTACAGTTCCAGTGGTTTATTAACTGATATTTTATGGGAAATAGTATCATAGTTTCAGAGTTTCTTTTCGTAGATCGCAGCCTTACTAAAGTTTCAATACACACTAATAAAGAGTTTGCAGTACGGTATGCTATCTATAGTAGTCTCAGTAATCCTACCTAAGGCAGTTTCAGTTAAAAAAATAAAAATGTAGTTTCCAGAGAGAACTTACAGGATTGGCCTGGAGACTCGGTGTACCACACATTCAGTAAAACCTTTCAAAAATACTTCAAATCATTTAAAACAGTTCTTTCAAAAGTTCCAACTTTTAAAAGAACCCAAATCCACAGCTGATTTTTGCAACTTGACTCTGATACCACTAAATGTAACACCCCAAACTCAGCCAGGACGTTATGACCGAATCTGGTGATGTCACATTGAAGTGTTTTTCGTAAAGTGTGATATCGTTTGAAAAGCCCAACCTTTATTAAGCCTCTTTGTGTGATCTAAAAGATGGTTAAAAAGCTTGCGTCACTATCAAAAGTATTTGTTTTAAAACGTTATTAATTTCAAAGTCTCAATTGAAGCGAAAGCTTTATAAAATAGTTGCGTACTAGCATTTACTTGCAAAACATTTTTTTTGTTACGGTAGCTCTTAAAATCGTTTACGTATTCGTGGTATTTTTGAAAACATTTTTCTTTTTAAAAACCTGCGTGTTTTTCCTACTGCTAGCGGTATTAAAGCAAACAAATACGAATCCCCAAATCAAAAATAAAGTCCAAAGAGGCCTTATTACATAAGAATACCCAAATTAAACTATTTATAAATTAAAAGATAAATATGAGAGCATAAGCTGTTGTGTGTCCACCTTCAAGTCTCTCGCAGCTCCGATCCACCTAAGGATTACCTACACAGATAAGCAGAAGGGTGAATTTATGAAAACTCAGTGTGTAATCCCTTAATAAACAAACAGTCAGACATATAATAGGCAAATACAGTTTGGGCCTAAGCCCGTATCAAAAACAGTCTAGTATCAGTGGGGCCTAAGCCCATTACAAAATCAGTACATTATGCAATCAGAATATCCTACCCAATCCAGCCTCTTCCACCATCTCTATACCAATCCTACACACCATGTGGGGATAAAATCAACCCACCCATCCCTACACACCAAGTAGGACAGGTTGCAACACTAAAACAGTATTTGAAGCAAAGCTACCAATAATAGGCTTAGCCTTTCAGTACACTTACTCCAATATCATATATCCCACCCCATTCAATGCAACATAATGTAAATTTATATACAGTAAAAATGGCATGCTCAAATAGTCAAACATCACATAGGGGTATATCAGTCATTTACCTCATAAAGGTATAACGATTATTTCATCAAATTGGGATCTAGGTATACTTACCGACCCAACAATAGGTCCACAGTCGTCTCAAGAGACTCGTGCAACCTTGACAATCAAGCAGTGAAAATGGCCCCAAAGCCCATACTACGCCCCATGTGGGCCCATACGCTCGTGTGGCCCATAGAGCCCAAAAATGACCTTGGTCATGTAAGCTACATAGACTGGCCCAATAATCTCCACAAATCTGTGTGTTTTACCCATATAGGGCCCACGAGCCCGTGGGGTCTATACGGCCCATTTCGGCCCAATATGGCCCAAATCGACCTAAGCCCATGAAAACGCTCATGGTGGCCCCTACGATCAAACGCCCATGTTTTGCTTGTTCGTACTACCACACAAATGGTCAAGGTAGCGTTCAGCCTTAAACAAAAGTGAAAACCAAGTAAAAAGGGATAGCCACTGAAATGGAGAGCACTTTGACAGCCTCAAAGCTGAATTATGAGTGTTGAGAGTCTAAAATTGGCACCAACCCTCCTCCTCCTTCAAAATCCCTTGATTTCCTCCTAAAATCTCTCCACAACATCCTTAAACCAATCACTCAACAACTCTACCACTTAATTTGAATTTCATTCAAACTTTTCAGTGTTTTGGTCAAACTCTACTACCCACACGGCATAAGTAGCAAAATAAAACCCCCATTTCACAAACTAGGATTCGAACCTCAGTTCTCTAGCATAGATGACACGTCACTTATCCCCTAGACCAACAAGCTATTTATGTCATGTCTTACCCATTTTTATTTAAAAGCCTTGTCTTACCCATTTTTATTTAAAAGCCTACTGCCTAGAGACAGTGCTTATTCCTTTAAAAACAAAACTTTTTATACCTGCCAAGGCTTGAACCCAAGACTTCTCAGACACTTCCCAGAGCACTTAACCACTAAAACAGATACAGATTTGTGTTACTTTCTTGCACAACTAAATATTTATATGCTGCCTCCTAACTATTTCCACGCTCAAGACTTAATACTTCTAGGCCCAAATTTAGGGTGTTACAATTCACCCCTCCTTAAAGAAATTTCATCCCCGAAATTTCCAACTATCAGATCAATCACCTAACACAGACCACACCACTACACTCCCGCTGCGCACTCTAGTTCCAAAACACCACCATACTTAACTTGAGTGTTTTCAGTACAATCTATAGATAGACTGGGACAATACATCAATCCATTACTCAGCCACCTTAAGGCAACTCTAGCAATACCCCTAAAACCCTCAACTCCACTAGACCGAGGTCGTTGCGTAATCGATCCACGGCCCACAGCACCAGTATTGGGTCCAGCGACCCTCTTTAGAATTCGCAACATCGTTTGTGACAGTGCATCGTTCCCATTCGCACGATCATGAGACTCAGCTCGAGCACCCTCACGACCTCCGCCGCGGCCTTTTGTACCCCCTTTTGCGAGCACCTCTGGTGTCTATTATCGAATTGCGTTTTATCTTATTTATAGTTTTATGCAGATCAGTTTAAAGTTCTAGTGGTTTATTAACAGATATTTTATGGGAAACAGTATCAGTGTTTCAGAGCTCGTTTTCATAGATCACAGTCTTACAACAGTTTCAATATACACTACTAAAGAGTTTGCAGTACGGTATACTATCTACAGTAGTCTCAGTAATCCTACCTCAGGCAGTTTCACTCAAAAAAATAAAAAAATAATTTCTAGAGAGAACTTACAAGATCAGCATGGAGACTCGGTGTACCACACATTCAGTAAAACCTTCCAAAAATACTTCAAATCATTTAAAACAGTTCTTTCCAAAATTCCAAGTTTTAAAAGAACCCAAATACACAGTCGAGTTTTGTAACTTGGTTGTGATGCCACTAAATGTAACACCCCAAACTCGGCCTGAACGTTATGACCGAATCTGGTGATGTCACATTGAAGTGTTTTTTGTAAAGTCTGATATCGTTTGAAATGCCAAACCTTTATTAAGCCTCGTTGTGTGATCTAAAAGATGGTTAAAAACCTTGCGTCACTATCAAAAGTATTTGTTTTAAAACATTATTAATTTCAAAGCCTCAATTGAAGTGGAAGCTTTATAAAATAGTTGCGTACTAGCGTTTACTTGCAAAACATTTTTTTTGTTACGGTAGCTCTTAAAACCGTTTACGTATTCGTGGTATTTTTGAAAACATTTTTCTTTTAGAAAACCTGCATGTTTTTCCTACTGCTAGCGGTATTAAAGCAAACAAATACGAATCCCCAAATTAAAAATAAAATCCAGATAGGACTTATTACATAAGAATACCCAAATTAAACTACTTATAAATTAAAAGACAAATATGAGAGCATAAGATGTTGTGTGTCCACCTTCGAGTCTCTTACAGCTCCGATCTGCCTAAGGATTACATGCACAAATAAGCAAAAGGGTGAGTTTATGAAAACTCAGTGTGTAATACTGTGACAGCCCTAAATTGACCCTAGTCGGAAAGTGGTTTCGGGACTGCTAAACCGAGTCATAAAAATAATTGACCGTCATATTTGATGTTTATTATATGTATATATGCATGTGTGAAAATTTCATGTTTGAATTTTGTTAATTGTAAGTGAATTTTATTAAATAGGACTTATGTGAGAAAATTTAGAAATGTGCTAGGCTAATGTAAAGTGGCCCATTTATGCATGTTGCAAATAATTGTACTTGCATGTCAAATACCCCTTTTTTTATAAGTGGTGGCCGGCCATGATGGTCACATATATATAATATGTACTAAATCTTAATTAAATGGCCATTATTTTATGCAAAAGAAAGGAAATAAATAAAAGAAAGAATAAAAAGAAAAGTAATGAAAACAAAGCTTGTATCCTTGGTTCTTCTTGGCCGATTGTAAAGAGGAAGTTGGGAGGGAGGCATTCGGTCATCCTAGGCTAATAGCAAGGTAAGAAGTTTATATTAGTTCATGAAATTTTGGTTAATCTTGAGTAAGATATCAAGCTACTTTGGTAACCCATGTAGAAATTTTGATTTGTGTTATGGACTAGGGCTTTCGGCTATGGTATTTGACAATGGTGAATTTTGTTGTTCCATGTTAAATTTAGATGAGCAAAGATAGATGAGTGTTTGAACTATACAAATAATCATATGTGAGCAATGGGTGCTAAAGGGAAAGGAATCGACTACCTTATTATGTACCAAGGCCGAATGTGTACTTGATAAAGGAGGGGTTGTTATTGAACATTAGGTTATGTCCCTAGTGAATGGATGAATTGATAACCATTGTGTATGAAGATTTGCTTTACTATGTTTTTGTTAGCAAGATGAGAAACGAGTTAAGATGGTCTTGGTGTAGTTGCCGAATTTGAATTAGGAAGTTATTGAGTAATGTTTGTACCTTAAGTGATAGAATAGAGTGAATGCTTGGAATGTGATATGTGTGAATTATATGTTAAATTAAGGTTTGCTAAGCTAGCTATTAAGGTGAAATGCAAATGTTAGTATTTGATTTGGTAATAATCTGCTTGGGGACAGCAGCAGTAAGGTGATTTTGGAAAATCGCCATAATTTGTAGGAGTTGAGTTAGAAGCTAAATAAATCATGTCATTAAAGCTTGAAGAGTCTAGTTTCTTACAAAAGAAACTATAAAAGCAAAAGAGTTACCGATCTTGAGATATTTGAAGTATTGTGGGGCTGAGTCAAAATAACTACTAGATTCCCTATTCTGTTTGTATAAAATCAGTATAAATTGTACAAAAATGGCCCTAAGATAAAATTTATATGTTTAGACTCATTAATGAGTCTAGTTTCAAATGAAAGAAAAGAGAGCATATTTTGAATTCTGTACAATGAGAAATTTGATTCGTAGCGAAGAGTAGTCAGTTTAGTCAAACAGTGAAACAAGGTGAACTTTAAGAAAAATCTGGTATTGTTGGGCTAAACTAAAAATTTTTAAAATTTTATGGATAATAGATAAATGAGTCTTCTGTCAAGAAAAATTTACGGCAATTGATTTGGAGTTTCGTAGCTCCAGTTATAAAAACTTTAGTGACTGTTGCTCAGGAAGTCAGCTTATAGGGAAATTGTAATTATATTGTAAACATTAATGAAAATTTGCTAATGAATTATTTATTGATTTTTATAAAGCTTACTATAATCTATATGTGTGAAATTCGAATCTATATGTATTATATTCTGAAAGTAATACTTGAATAGTCGATTAATGACTAGTTTAAAATTTGTTGAACTTAAGCTCAAGAGCAAAGGGGGACTAAATCCGATAAAGGGAAGGAAAAAGTAATTGAATAGCCGTTGAAATCGTTCGACAACATTCGAGGTAAGTTTTCGAGTAATGGAACTTAGATTATAATTCTATTAGATCATGTTATATACCAAATCAGAACCATGCTCTCTGTATGTGGTTATTGAGCCGAAAATGGTAATGGTAGATAAGTGCCTTGTGTCTGAGTTCTAGTAATGAAAACGAAATAAAGGTGTGTTATGATTTGTGGACATATGTGCATGATTATTCGGATGATAACCGGACTAAGATCCGAAGGCATTTGTGCGAGTTGCTATATCCGGGCTATGTCCCGAAGGCATTTATGCTAGTGATTATATCCGGGCTAAGACCCGAAGGCATTTGTGCGAGTTGCTATATCCGGGCTATGTCCCGAAGGCATTTATGCTAGTGATTATATCCGGGCTAAGACCCGAAGGCATTTGTGCGAGTTGCTATATCCGGGCTAAGACCCGAGGGCATTTGTGCGAGTTGTTATATCCGGCTAAATCCCGAAGATACTTGGGTTTGGAAGTGAGCAATCTTGCTGTAATAATTTCAATTAATACGCTCATAAAATCCAAATGATAAGGTATGTTTCGTATATGCATCGGAAAAGTCGATTTGTTTTAAATAGTATTCGTTCAATTGATTAATGAACTTTCGGCCTTTAGTTAGGTTTGATACCTTGTGTATGAATATGTTGATTGAAGCGTGAAGTAAGTACGATTATGAGAATGTGCATATATGAAGTTTTTCATTTATCCATATGAATGTTATACTTTAGTCAAAACTAATTTCATTACTCAAACTTACTAAGCATTAAATGCTTATTCCGTTGCTTTGATTCTCTGTTTTATAGATTTTGCTCGTCAGCTATCGGACTCGGGATTGTCCAAGTCGAAGTCGTTCACACTATCGAAGCCATTTTGGTACTCTTTTAGTTGAACTCTGATAATGGCATGTATAGGACTACCCTTTGTTGTTAATCAAGTACCTTTTGGTAATGTATGTGTGTATAGCCATGCGAAAATGGCTCGTATAATTTGAGTATGGCATTAAAATCATTTTGTGTTTATGTATATATACATGGTTTTGTGATGTGGTTATGGAGTGGTATGGAAATGTTGGGTAAATGATCAGCCATTGGAATGGCTAAATATGATCATATATGGTCCTATGTATGTCAAAATTTCTAATTGATCATGGAAAACTATGAAATAGGTAAAACTTACCTTGAGATCAGATGCTGACGGCAGCAGTAGGGTGAATTTTAAAATTCACTAAAAATAGTAGAAATAGAATTAAATAATGAATAAATTATGTAATCGAAGCGTGATGAGTCTATTTTCATATGAAAGAAACGAGACGGCCATATGAGCCGTATTTTATGAGATGTTTAAGTTATTGTGAAATAGGGCCAGAGCGTTTTCTGGATCCCCTGTTCCGACTTTAGAAATTCACCATAAATTAATCAGACACAATTAGAGGTCATGCCTTATATTTATAGATTCCCTTTTGAGTCTAGTTTTGTTAGAAACAAACGGTATAAGTATTGAAGCTCTGTACAGGGAGATATCTAAGTCGTAGTGCATGAAGGTCAGAGTAGTCGAACCCTAAAACAGGGGTGACTTTAACTAATAAACTGTACTAATTGGGCTGACCAAAAATTCTAGAAAAAAATATGTAGATGGATATATGAGTCTTGTTTCGGGGAAAATTTACAGAATTGGATTTCGAGTTTCGGAACTCAAGTTATGAATTTTTAAGTAACTGGTACGCAGATTGGCAGCTTGTCTGGGAAATTTTAATGTAAGTTGCTTGAAGTCCGTTAACACCTCGTGTTCGACTCCGGCAACGGTCTCGGGTACGGGGTGTTACATTTTAATTGGTATCAGAGGTACGGTATAGTCGATTCTAGGACTACCGTAGTACGTTCGGGTCTAGCTATACATGCCATTGAGTGTTTATTTGATAGTGTGGTGATTTCTGACAGTTAAATGTGTTTACATATAGTAATGGATCCCGATCCCAACCGAGCGATAGTTGATGATGTGGAGAGTGTAGCGCCTGCTCCCGCGCAAGGGACTGCGCCGGTGGACTCTTAGCCTGTAGCTAGTAATCAGAATGATGAAGCTAGACAGGCTTTTTATAGCGTGATGAATGATTGGTTCAATCAATATATTCAAACCAATACGGCTGTTCCACAACCCCCACCCCCGATTAATACCACCCCTGCACCTACGATACCTCCGGTAACTGACCAGATGAGGTTAAATAAGCCCCCAGTTGACAGAATCCGAAAACACGGGGCTACTGAGTTTAAAGCTACTGACAGCGATGATGCCGAGCAAGCTGAATTTTGGTTGGATAACACTATTCGGGTACTTGATGAACTATCTTGCACACCCGATGAATGCCTGAAGTGTACTATCTCCTTGCTACGTGATTCTGCCTACTATTGGTGGAATACGTTGATTTCAGTTGTACCGAGAGAACGGGTTACTTGGGAATTCCTTCAAACCGAGTTCCGCAAGAAATATATCAGTCAAAGATTCATCGATCAGAAACAGAAAGAATTTCTTGAGCTTAAGCAAGGTTCTATGTCAGTTATTGATTATGAGTGAAAGTTTGTTAGACTTAGTAGATACGCTCGGGAATGTGTTTCGTCCGAGGTTATCATGTGTAAACGCTTCGAGGATGGGCTGAATGAAGATATAAAAATGCTTGTTGGCATTCTTGAAATACGAGAGTTCGTAGTACTTGTCGAGCGAGCTTGTAAAGCCGAAGAACTTAGAAAAGAAAAGCAAAACGCTGATGTGGAAACTGGAGAATTTCGTAAAAGATCTTCAGGAAAGTCTTTTCAACAGGCATCAAAGAAATTTCGAGATGATGTAGGCCGGTCTAAAGGCACCTCGGGCTTTTCTAGACGAGATTGTGATCGACCCTCTGTGAGTACACGAGTCACTTCGGTTGCCAGTGTTGGAAATGATCGTAGAGACAAAACAGAGTGTCAGCATTGTGGTAAATGGCATTCGGGGAGCTGTAGGTTCCATGACCGCTCCTGCTATAAGTGTGGATCAGCTGACCACTTCATTAAGGATTGCCCGAGATTGTCTGAACAGAATGTAAATCAGAGTGGGAAACCGGGTGCTACTACTGCTCGAGGTGGGCCACCTAGAAATGCTGGGAATGCTAGTGGCGGTCAGAGAGGATCTAGAGGTGTTACCACCCGATCTGAGGCTCGTGCTCCTGCTAGGGCTTATGCTATACGTGCACGCGAGGATGCTTCTTCGCCTGATGTTATTACCGGTACTTTTACTCTCTTTGATACTAATGTGATTGCTTTGATTGACCCTAGTTCTACTCATTCTTATATATGTGAAACCTTAGCATCCAGTAAGACTTTACTTGTCGAGTCTACTGAGTTCGTAATTCGAGTGTCGAATCCCTTGGGTCGTTATGTACTTGTTGACAAAGTGTGTAAGAAATGTCCCCTGGTAATCTGAGGTTCCTGTTTTCCGGCCGATTTGATGCTTTTACCGTTTGATGAATTTGATGTTATCCTCGGTATGGATTGGTTGACCGTACATGATGCAATTGTAAATTGCAAAAGAAAAACCATTGATTTGAGGTGTGTAAATAACAAGATAATCCGAGTTGAGCCTACGGACTTGAATGGGTTGCCAGCTGTAATATCATCAATGTTGGCTCAGAAATATGTAAGAAAGGGGTGTGAAGCATACCTTGCGTATGTACTTGATGACAAAGAGTTAGAAAAGAAACCTGAATCTGTGCCGGTGGTTTGTGAATACCCGGATGTTTTTCCCGAAGAATTACCGGGTTTACCACCTGTTCGGGAGGTAGAGTTTGGTATTGAGCTTGTACCTGGGACTACACCGATTTCGATAGCTTCGTATCGTATGGCACCAACCGAGTTAAAAGAGTTGAAAGCTCAGTTGCAAGAGTTGACGGATAGAGGTTTCGCTCGACCAAGTTTCTCACCTTGGGGTGCACCAGTATTGTTTGTGAAAAAGAAGGACGGAACCATGAAGTTGTGCATCGACTATCGTCAGCTGAATAAAGTGACAATAAAGAATAAATATCCGTTACCGCGTATTGATGATTTGTTTGATCAACTAAAGGGAGCCTCAGTGTTTTCAAAGATAGATTTGAGATCGGGCTATTATCAGTTGCGAATTCGAGATTCGGATATACCCAAAACTGCTTTCAGAACGAGATACGGTCACTACGAGTTCTTAGTGATGCCGTTTGGGCTCACTAATGCCCCTGCGGTATTTATGGATTTGATGAATCGGATCTTCAGACCATATTTGGATCGGTTTGTAGTTGTGTTTATCGATGACATTCTGGTCTATTCGAGAGATGAAACCGAACATGTTGAGCACCTGAGATTAGTGTTACGGATTTTACGGGATAAGCAGTTGTATGCTAAATTTAGTAAATGTGAGTTCTGGTTGAAAGAAGTTAGCTTTTTGGGACACGTGGTATCTGCATCGGGTATTAGAGTCGATCCGAGCAAAATTTCAGCCATACTTAACTGGAAGCCTCCGAGAAATATTACTGAGGTTCGGAGCTTTTTGGGACTTGCCGGTTACTATAGACGCTTTGTAAAGGGTTTCTCGATGATAGCCACCCCAATGACGAAACTACTCCAGAAAGATGTTAAGTTTGAATGGTCAGAAGAATGTCAAAAAGTTTTGATCTATTGAAAACTTATTTGACTGAAGCTCCGGTACTGGTACAGCCCGAATCCGGTAAAGAGTTTGTCATTTACAGTGATGCATCCTTACTTGGGTTGGGTTGTGTGTTGATGCAAGAAGGTCAAGTTGTAGCTTATGCGTCGAGGCAATTGAAGCCACATGAGAAAATTATCCAACCCATGATCTCGAATTAGCTGCCATTGTGTTCGCTTTGAAAATATGGAGACATTACTTATTTGGTGAGAAGTGCTATGTATTTTCGGATCACAAAAGTCTCAAATATTTGATGACTCAAAGAGATTTGAATTTGCGACAAAGACGTTGGCTCGAGTTGTTAAAAGACTATGAGCTTGTCATTGACTATCACCCGGGAAAGGCTAATGTGGTTGCGGATCCTTTAAGTCGTAAATCACTGTTTGCTTTACGAGCGATGAATGTATACTTGTCCGTCCTATCCGACAATGTGTTAGTAGCCGAATTAAAGGCCAAATCATTGTTGATTCATCAAATTCGTGAAGCTCAGAAAGTCGATGACGAATTGGTTGCAAAACGGGCTGAATGTGTTTCGAATATGGAAACAGAGTTTCAAATAGATGATGACGACTGTTTGAGATTCAGAGGTCGATTGTGTGTTCCAAGAAATTCAGAGCTTATTTCGCTGATTCTGAACGAAGCTCATTGTAGCCGAATGTCAATTCACCCGGGGAGTACGAAAATGTACAATGATTTGAAACGTCAGTTTTGGTGGCACGGTATGAAACGAGACATATCCGATTTTGTTTCGAGATGTTTAATATGTCAACAAGTGAAAGCGGAACATCAAGTGCCTACAGGTTTACTTCAGCCAATCATGATACCCGAATGGAAGTGGGATCGAGTAACGATGGATTTTGTATCTGGACTGCCATTGTCATCAAGTAAGAAAGACGCGATTTGGGTTGTGGTAGATAGACTGACTAAGTCGACTCATTTTATTCCCGTACGTACGGATTATTCACTGGAAAGACTGGCGGAATTGTATGTGTGACAGCCCAAAATTGACCCTAGTCGGGAAGTGGTTTCGGGACCACAAAACCGAGTCATAAAATTTAGTTAAAATTTTATTTGCATATCTTATATGTGTGATAGTACTTGTATAAAAATTTGATGTTTTAATTTTGTATTAGGAATGTGAATTTTGCTTGAAAGGATCTAGTTGAGAGACTTAGAAAATTATGATAGGTAAATAAGTAAGGACCAAATAGTATTAAAATAGGAAAGTTTGGGTTTGCATGTCAAAGTGCCCAATTCTTGATAAGTGGCCGGCCAAGCATGGTTCCATTCCTCCAAGTTTATGTTGTTTATTATTTAATATTGGTAAGTAAATTAAAATAAATTAAAGAAAGGAATTAAAAAGGAAGAGATGAATAAAATAAGGAGGGAAGAGGGAGTGTTCATCTTTTTTTTTTTTCTTTGGCTATTGCCGTGAGTGAGGAGAAGGAAGGGAGATTTGGTTATTGGATTTTGGCTTGGAAGATGGCTAGAATGAGCTCAAGATCCTAAAGGAGAGGCGTCCAACAAGGGGAAATCGAAGGTCATCGAGTAGCCGACTTGGAATTACTTTACCCAACATAAAGTAAGTCACTAAGCATATAGTTTGTATTAATTTAAATGATCATAACGTCTATGTAATGATGCTGAATGGAATGATAAATATATATATACATGTATGTATGTGGTGATGAAAGTGTTGAATGAAGAGAAAAGAGGTGAGATGTATTGAGTTGTTGATCTCGGCACTAAGAGTGCGGGTATAAACATTTATGATCATGAGATTGGCGCTAAGTGTGCGGGTTTAAATTGTACAGCACTAAGTGTGCGAGTTTGATTATGTAGCACTAAGTGTGCGAGCTTGATTATGTAGCACTAAGTGTGCGAGTTTGATTATGTAGCACTAAGTGTGCGAGTTTGATTATATAGCACTAAGTGTGCGAGTTGATTATATAGCACTGAGTGTGCGGACTTAATATATACTTTTGAATCATTATGGACACTAAGTGTGCGACATTATTGAGTCGATCACGGACAGCGGATCGGGTAAGTACCTTGAGTTCGTGACTAATAGGCGTTATGTTTATATTTGAAGTTGAGCTTGGTAAGTTTGAACCTATGTGACAATTATAATTGAAGTCATGTACATAAGATTTATCGTGGAATAGGTGAAAGGTCGTTTAGTTGTATGATTGTAACAAAAATAAAATGATGTATGAAAATGCCTCGAATATCCTATTGATTAGTATATGGAATGTGAATGCATGACTTGGTATGAGATTGAACCGATAGGTTTGAGGAACTATGGTATGGTTCGGTATGGATGGAGTAACTAGCCTCGTTCCATTTTGCTTCCTCTTCTGATAATGTTATTAATGGATGGTAGTGCATTGCTTATGACTTACTGAGTTATATACTCACTCAGTGTTTCCTTGTCACCTATTTTAGGTTTCTTGGACTTGTCTCTTTTTGCGTGATCGGGCCGTCATCGGAGTCATCACACCGGCTAGCAAGTTTTGGTACTTTCTTCTTAGTCGGCTTAGGAGAACATTTCGGCATGTATAGGCTATTATGTTGTGTTTGAACTTTGGGATGTAAACTTTTAGCCATGCGAAAATGGCATAAATGTTGGTTGGGTTTGGTTTATAACGTTGGGTCGTAAGCCTTGGTAATTCGACCCTTTTTTTTTATGCCATATGTCATGGTTGATTATTTTTGGTGTTAAAATTCATGATATGGCAATAGTGTAGTAGGGAGATGTTTGACAATGATTAGCCTTTGGCATGGCTAGTCATGATCATAATTTGTGATATGTATGATGAATTACTAGTTAGATCAAGGAGAAATCACGAAATGGGCATAGTTGCTTTCGTAACAGATGCTGGCAGTAGCAGTGACGTGAGATTGAAAATCACTAAAAATAGTAGGAGTGAAATTAATTGATGAATAAATTATGTAATCGAAGCTCGATGAGTCTATTTTCATATAGAAGTAACTAAACGATCATATGGACAGTATGTTAAGAGATATTCAGGTTCTCCTGAGACAGGGCCAGAACGGTTTCTGGATTCCCTATTCCGACTTTGGAAATTCATTATAAATTAACCAGAGATAATTAGGAGTCATGCCATATACGTAAAGATTCCTCTCTGAGTCTAGTTTCTATAGAAACAAACGACATCAGTATTGAAGCTCTGTGGAGGGAGATATCCAAGTCGTAATGCACAAAGGTCAGTGTAGTCGATCCCTGTAACATGAAAGACTTTGACTAATAAACTGTACTAATTGGCCCTACCAAAAATTCTACAAAAATTCTACCATATAGGTATATGAGTCTAGTTCCAGGGAAAATTTACAGAACTGGATTTCGAGTTTCAGAACTCAAGATATGATTTTTAAAGCGACTAGTACGCAGATTGGCAGCTTGTCTGGGAAATGTCAAATAAGTGGTTTGAAGTCTGTTAACACCTCGTGTTCGACTCCGGCGACGGTCTCGGGTTCGGGGTGTTACAGTATGTTTCTCAGATTGTAAGATTACACGGGGTACCTATTTCTATTGTATCGGATAGAGATCCGAGATTCACCTCGTGAATTTGGAAGAAATTGCAAGAAGCTCTGGGTACCAAGTTGCATTTTAGCACCGCCTTTCATCCTCAGACCGATGGACAATCTGAGCGGATAATTCAGATACTCGAGGACATGTTGAGATGTTGCATCCTTGAGTTTAGTGGTTCGTGGGAACGGTATTTACCTTTGATCGAATTCGCTTACAACAATAGTTTTCAATCAAGCATTAAGATGGCACCTTACGAGGCTTTGTATGGTCGTAAATGCCGTACACCGTTGTTCTGGACCGAGCTCGGTGAAAGTAAAATTTTTGGAGTTGATTTGATAAAGGATGCTGAGCAGAAAGTGAAAATAATTTGCGAAAGTCTGAAGATAGCCTCAGATCGTCAGAAGTCGTACGCGGATTTGAAACGAAAAGACATTGAGTATCAGGTGGGAGATAAAGTGTTTCTTAAAGTTTCACCTTGGAAAAAGATACTCAGATTTGGCCGTAAGGGCAAATTGAGTTCGAGGTTCATTGGGCCGTATGAAATATCCGAAAGAATTGGTCCAGTGGCATATAGATTGATTTTACCCCCTGAACTTGAAAGGATTCACAATGTTTTTCATGTTTCGATGCTTCGACGTTATAGATCTGACCCCTCCCACATAATTAATCCCTCCGAGGTTGAAATTCAATCCGATATGAGTTATGAAGAAGAACCGATTCGTATCCTAGCTCATGAAGTGAAAGAGTTGCGAAACAAAAGGGTTCCGTTAGTAAAGGTGTTATGGCTCAAGCACGGGATCGGAGAAGCTACTTGGGAAACCGAGAGCTCGATGAAAGAACGATACCCAAACCTATTTACCGGTAGGATTTTCGGGGATGAAAATTTCTTAAGTGGGGGAGAATTGTGACAGCCCTAAATTGACCCTAGTCGGAAAGTGGTTTCGGGACCACTAAACCGAGTCATAAAAATAATTGACCGTCATATTTGATGTTTATTATATGTATATATGCATGTGTAAAAATTTCATGTTTGAATTTTGTTAATTGTAAGTGAATTTTATTAAATAGGACTTATGTGAGAAAATTTAGAAATGTGCTAGGCTAATGTAAAGTGGCCCATTTATGCATGTTGCAAATAATTGTACTTGCATGTCAAATACCCCTTTTTTATAAGTGGTGGCCGGCCATGATGGTCACATATATATAATATGTACTAAATCTTAATTAAATGGCCATTATTTTATGCAAAAGAAAGGAAATAAATAAAAGAAAGAATAAAAAGAAAAGTAATGAAAACAAAGCTTGTATCCTTGGTTCTTCTTGGCCGATTGTAAAGAGGAAGTTGGGAGGGAGGCATTCGGTCATCCTAGGCTAATAGCAAGGTAAGAAGTTTATATTAGTTCATGAAATTTTGGTTAATCTTGAGTAAGATATCAAGCTACTTTGGTAACCCATGTAGAAATTTTGATTTGTGTTATGGACTAGGGCTTTCGGCTATGGTATTTGACAATGGTGAATTTTGTTGTTCCATGTTAAATTTAGATGAGCAAAGATAGATGAGTGTTTGAACTATACAAATAATCATATGTGAGCAATGGGTGCTAAAGGGAAAGGAATCGACTACCTTATTATGTACCAAGGCCGAATGTGTACTTGATAAAGGAGGGGTTGTTATTGAACATTAGGTTATGTCCCTAGTGAATGGATGAATTGATAACCATTGTGTATGAAGATTTGCTTTACTATGTTTTTGTTAGCAAGATGAGAAACGAGTTAAGATGGTCTTGGTGTAGTTGCCGAATTTGAATTAGGAAGTTATTGAGTAATGTTTGTACCTTAAGTGATAGAATAGAGTGAATGCTTGGAATGTGATATGTGTGAATTATATGTTAAATTAAGGTTTGCTAAGCTAGCTATTAAGGTGAAATGCAAATGTTAGTATTTGATTTGGTAATAATCTGCTTGGGGACAGCAGCAGTAAGGTGATTTTGGAAAATCGCCATAATTTGTAGGAGTTGAGTTAGAAGCTAAATAAATCATGTCATTAAAGCTTGAAGAGTCTAGTTTCTTACAAAAGAAACTATAAAAGCAAAAGAGTTACCGATCTTGAGATATTTGAAGTATTGTGGGGCTGAGTCAAAATAACTACTAGATTCCCTATTCTGTTTGTATAAAATCAGTATAAATTGTACAAAAATGGCCCTAAGATAAAATTTATATGTTTAGACTCATTAATGAGTCTAGTTTCAAATGAAAGAAAAGAGAGCATATTTTGAATTCTGTACAATGAGAAATTTGATTCGTAGTGAAGAGTAGTCAGTTTAGTCAAACAGTGAAACAAGGTGAACTTTAAGAAAAATCTGGTATTGTTGAGCTAAACTAAAAATTTTTAAAATTTTATGGATAATAGATAAATGAGTCTTCTGTCAAGAAAAATTTACGGCAATTGATTTGGAGTTTCGTAGCTCCAGTTATAAAAACTTTAGTGACTGTTGCTCAGGAAGTCAGCTTATAGGGAAATTGTAATTATATTGTAAACATTAATGAAAATTTGCTAATGAATTATTTATTGATTTTTATAAAGCTTACTATAATCTATATGTGTGAAATTCGAATCTATATGTATTATATTCTGAAAGTAATACTTGAATAGTCGATTAATGACTAGTTTAAAATTTGTTGAACTTAAGCTCAAGAGCAAAGGGGGACTAAATCCGATAAAGGGAAGGAAAAAGTAATTGAATAGCCGTTGAAATCGTTCGGCAACATTCGAGGTAAGTTTTCGAGTAATGGAACTTAGATTATAATTCTATTAGATCATGTTATATACCAAATCAGAACCATGCTCTTTGTATGTGGTTATTGAGCCGAAAATGGTAATGGTAGATAAGTGCCTTGTGTCTGAGTTCTAGTAATGAAAACGAAATAAAGATGTGTTATGATTTGTGGACATATGTGCATGATTATTCGGATGATAACCGGACTAAGATCCGAAGGCATTTGTGCTAGTTGCTATATCCGGGCTATGTCCCGAAGGCATTTATGCTAGTGATTATATCCGGGCTAAGACCCGAAGGCATTTGTGCGAGTTGCTATATCCGGGCTATGTCTCGAAGGCATTTATGCTAGTGATTATATCCGGGCTAAGACCCGAAGGCATTTGTGCGAGTTGCTATATCCGGGCTAAGACCCGAGGGCATTTGTGCGAGTTGTTATATCCGGCTAAATCCCGAAGATACTTGGGTTTGGAAGTGAGCAATCTTGCTGTAATAATTTCAATTAATACGCTCATAAAATCCAAATGATAAGGTATGTTTCGTATATGCATCGGAAAAGTCGATTCGTTTTAAATAGTATTCGTTCAATTGATTAACGAACTTTCGGCCTTTAGTTAGGTTTGATACCTTGTGTATGAATATGTTGATTGAAGCGTGAAGTAAGTACGATTATGATAATGTGCATATATGAAGTTTTTCATTTATCCATATGAATGTTATACTTTAGTCAAAACTAATTTCATTACTCAAACTTACTAAGCATTAAATGCTTATTCCGTTGCTTTGATTCTCTGTTTTATAGATTTTGCTCGTCAGCTATCGGACTCGGGATTGTCCAAGTCGAAGTCGTTCACACTATCGAAGCCATTTTGGTACTCTTTTAGTTGAACTCTGATAATGGCATGTATAGGACTACCCTTTGTTGTTAATCAAGTACCTTTTGGTAATGTATGTGTGTATAGCCATGCGAAAATGGCTCGTATAATTTGAGTATGGCATTAAAATCATTTTGTGTTTATGTATATATACATGGTTTTGTGATGTGGTTATGGAGTGGTATGGAAATGTTGGGTAAATGATCAGCCATTGGAATGGCTAAATATGATCATATATGGTCCTATGTATGTCAAAATTTCTAATTGATCATGGAAAACTATGAAATAGGTAAAACTTACCTTGAGATCAGATGCTGACGGCAGCAGTAGGGTGAATTTTAAAATTCACTAAAAATAGTAGAAATGAAATTAAATAATGAATAAATTATGTAATCGAAGCGTGATGAGTCTATTTTCATATGAAAGAAACGAGACGGCCATATGAGCCGTATTTTATGAAATGTTTAAGTTATTGTGAAACAGGGCCAGAGCGTTTTTTGGATCCCCTGTTCCGACTTTAGAAATTCACCATAAATTAATCAGACACAATTAGAGGTCATGCCTTATATGTATAGATTCCCTTTTGAGTCTAGTTTTTTTAGAAACAAACGGTATACGTATTGAAGCTCTTTACAGGGAGATATCTAAGTCGTAGTGCATGAAGGTCAGAGTAGTCGAACCCTGAAACAGGGGTGACTTTAACTAATAAACTGTACTAATTGGCCCAACCAAAAATTCTAGAAAAAAATCTGTAGATGGATATATGAGACTAGTTTCGGGGAAAATTTATGGAATTGGATTTCGAGTTTTGAAACTCAAGTTATGAATTTTTAAGTAACTGGTACGCAGATTGGCAGCTTGTCTGGGAAATTTTAATGTAAGTTGCTTGAAGTCCGTTAACACCTCGTGTTCGACTCCGGCAACGGTCTCGGGTACGGGGCGTTACAAATACCTTAATAAAAAACAGGTAGACATATAATAGGCAAATACAGTCTGGGCCTAAGCCTGTATCAGAAACAGTCCAGTATCAGTGGGGCCTAAGCCAATTACAGAATCACTACAATATGCCATTAGAATATCCTACCTAATCTAGCCTCTACACACCATCTCCGTACCAACCCTACACACCATGTGAGGATAAAATCGACCCACCCATCCCTACACACTAAGTAGCACCGGTTGCGGCACTAAAATAAGATTTGTAGCAGAGCTGCCAGTAATAGACTTATAGCCTTTCAGTACACTTCCTCCAATATCATATATCCCACCCCATGCAATGCAACATAATGTAAATGTATATACAGTAAAAATGGCATCCTCAAACAGTAATACATCACATAGGGGTACATCAGTCTTTTACCTCATAAGGGTATAACGGTCATTTCATGAAATTATGGTCTAGGAATACTTACCGACCTAATAGTAAGTCCACAGTCGTCTCGGGCGACCTGTGCATCCTTGATAATCAAGCAGTGAAAATGGGCCCAAAGCCCATAATGCGGCCCATGTGGATTCAAATGCTCATGTGGCCCACAAAGCCCAAAAATGACCTTGGTCGTGTAAGCTATACAGCCTGGCCCAATAATATCCACACGTCCATATGGTTTACCCATATAGGGCCCACGAGCCCGTAGGGCCCACGAGCTCGTAGGGCCCACACAACCCATTTCGGCCCAACGTGGCCCAAAATGGCCTAAGCCCATGAAAACGTCCATGGTGGCCTCTACAATCAAACGCCTACGTTTTACGCGTTTGAACTACCACATGAGCGAGCACACGCTCGTGTAGTGTCAATAGCGACTTTTTCCGGTTTACGATTAGGGCAGTGTGGTTACACGCCTGATTGCGAAAACGTGCGAATCAGCCCACGTGCACTCCAACCTATTACAACAAAATCTTTGGTCAAATACCTAACAAACGAGTTGAAAGGAATCCTAGCCAATACTTGTTCAAAAGATTACCTTCTACTCGCCTTGATCAATCGCACTAAACCCGTTGCAAGAAGTCGCTTACAATCCTGAAAAACCACTTGCATCCTAATCGCAACTTGTTAACTATAACCCTACACGCAAGCCATTAAACCCTGTATATAGTAACTTACCAAATGCACTAAGCCAAAAAATGAGAAAAGCAATTCGACCCACATCCTAGCATAAGCCGAAATCTAAGATTCCACAGAAGCAGGGCTGACACAACCACTTTTCTAGCAAAAGTTGGTAACATAAAAGGGTGTTAGGTAGAATAGACTATCACAACAGAAAGAGGGAAGAAAACAATAACTGAGCACTCGAACCTGAGATGGTATAATCGGCTAACCAACACAAAAGTGCAAAGAGAAGAGAACCGAAAGAACTAAATGAGTGGAAGTGCACTCGGTTTTAACAATACAAGAAGGGACACTCGATAAAAGCTGAAGGAAATGAGAGAGAAGTGAAAGGGATGTCTGGCCATTGCACAAAAGAAGATGATGATGGCACAGAATTGATTTAGCGGGGAAGAATGGTATTAGGTTAAGGGTACAAGGATAAGCATGTTAGGTAGAATAGTATATGAAAAGAGAATCGACTAAAAGTAGAGAAATGGTTGAATGGTAAAGCCAAAATCGAAAAGAATGCAGAAGGGAAAATACCCAAATGGTTAAGGTAGCGTTCGGCCTCAAACAAAAGTGAAAACCAAGCAAAAAGGGATAGCCACCGAAATGGAGAGCACTTTGACAGCTCAAAACTGAATTCTGAGTGTTGAGAGTCCAAAATCGGTACCAACACTCCTTCTCCTTCACAATCCCTTGATTTCCTCCTAAAATCTTTCCATAACATCCTCAAACTAATCCCTCAACAACTCAACCACTTAATTTGAATTTCATTCAAACTTTTTAGTGTTTCGGTCAAACTTTACTACCCACATGGCATAAGCAGCAAAAAAAACCCCATTGAACAAAACAGGTGTGACAGTCCTAATTTGACCCTAGTCGGATGTGGTTTCGGGACCACAAAACCGAGTCATAAAAATTTACTTTAATTTTTATTGCATATATTTAATGTGTGATAGTGTGTGTATGGAAATTTAATGTTTTAATTTAGTTTTAGGAATGTGAATTTTCTTGAAAGGATTTAGTTGAGAAACTTAGAAAAGATGATAGGTAAATTGTAAGGATCAAATAACAACAAGGTGAGAAAGCTTGGGTTTGCATGTCAAATTGCCCAAAATTCAAGTAGTGGCCTACCAAGAAATGATGCTTCTTCCACTAAGTTGAATTTTATTGTAATTTTTTTATATTAGTTAATGGTTAAAATAAATTAAAGAAAGGAATTAATAGGAAAAAGATGAATAAAATAAGAAAGGGAGAGAAAGTATCCATCTTCTTCCTCTTGCAAATGTCATAAGCTAGGGAAAGAAGGAGGAAATTTTCTAAGACATCCGGCCATCCTAAGGGGTTGATTAAGGTAGGACTCATGTTAATTTTATTAAATTTTTGTGAAAATCTAGTTAGTAGCCAATGTCTTATTATATCCCATATGTTAATTTTCTACCTAAATAGGTGACTAAATGGCATACGGTTAGAGGGAGGTAAATGCTAAGAGTATGGTGCTTTTGATGTTGTGAATGTAAATAGTAGAAAGGTGAAAGAAAATTAGGGTAGATATGTAGATATATGTGGATTTATATGATGTTATAAATAGATGTGAAGCTATGCTAGTTTAGGAAAAATTCGGTCAAGTGTTCATGAGATGAAACTATGTGTGTAAATGAATTAAAAATGATATTATAATTGATATTGTATATTCAGCCATCTAATTAAGTACATAGGTGATGTTGAATTTAATTTTTGCGTATTCGGCTATATAGGTATGCCCATTTGTGATATTACCTTTGATTATATATAATCGACTAAATGAGTGATGTTGGCTTATAAGTTGAGTTTGATTCATGATTATATATATATATATGAATGTAAACCTATTTGAGATAATGTTATGTTGAGAAGTGACGATGCATTCGGCCTCGAGGTAATAGATGAATATTTGTTGAAGTTTTAATGTCTTGAACAATTACGGCTGTAAAATGTAATGAAAATTATTAGACTATATATGTGAGAAATTAGCAAGGGTGGTTGCCGTATATACAAATATATATGTGTTATATATGTATGTGTAATTGGATTATTGATAGTAAGGTGATATTATATGGTTATTAGCCGAATAGCTCAAAAGCATAAGGTAGAAAGATAAAATTTTACCATGTGTTTCTTATGATATAAAATCACTAATATTTTGATATAAATATCTAGCAAAACAGTTAAACTAGTTAATTTATTTGATTAAGCTCAAGAACTTAAAGGAGGGGAATCAAGTAAGGGCAAAGCAAAGAACATCGAGTAGCCGAGTTGGAACCGTTTTACCCAACACAAGGTAAGTCCTTAAGCATTTTGTAAGGTTGATTAGTTTGTGCATAAATAATACTAGTGAATCATGAAAGAATACCTTTTGTTAGGTGTTCCTTTGAAGCGATATATATTATTAATGTGATCGTATATGCTATTTGAATTAAGTAAGTTGCCATATTATAATGAGTTAACATTGGCACTATGTGTGTGAAATTAAATGTCGCTTTGTGTGTAGATTTTATATGCTATTTGAATTAAGTAAATTGCCTTATTATAATGAGTTAACATTGGCACTATGTGTGCAGAATTAAATGTCGCTTTGTGTGCAGATTTTATATGCTATTTGAATTAAGTAAATTGCCTTATTATAATGAGTTAACATTGGCACTATGTGTGCAGAATTAAATGTCACTTTGTGTGCAGATTTTATATGCTGTTTGAATTAAGTAAATTGCCTTATTATAATGAGTTAACATTGGCACTATGTGTGTGGAATTAAATGTCACTTTGTGTGCAGATTTTATATGCTATTTGAATTAAGTAAATTTCCTTATTATAATGAGTTAACATTGGCACTATGTGTGCGGAATTAAATGGCACTATGTGTGGAGATTTGAATGTTGATGCATGAGTAAAAATTTCAGGCACTATGTGTGCGGTTTAGTATGGCACTATGTGTGCGAGCTTAATTAGCACTATGTGTGCGAATTTGGTTGATAATATAATATGTGTAGGAAAAGAATAAAGTGATAGAACTATTAACTAAAATATCGAATTTGAGACATGAAATGTATATGTATGAATTTATCTAGTGCATCACTGTTTCATGCTTTGAGGAAATGGATCTAGATCAATTGGGTTATGTTGATATTTGATTGGGTAGAAGGACTTGGCTTAAGATTGAACCAATAATCTAAGTAATTATGGCATAGTTCGGTATGGATGGAGTAATAGATCTTACATTATTTTTCTTATGATCTTTTATCAATGGAATGTATTATATTGCTTATGACTTACTGAGTTGAATACTCATTTGGTGTGTTTACTTGTCTTTTATTTAGATTTCTTCGATCCATTTTGTGTGCTATCGTCGAAGTCATCACACCAGCTTGCAACATTTTGGTACCCTCTTCTTATTGGTCTAAGTGAACATTTTGGCATGTGTAGGCTAATATGTATTTGTTTGAACTTTGATATGTATACTTCTAGCCATGCGAATATGGCTTAAATACTAAGTTTGAATTTGGTTATATTTAATCATGGTATAATTTGTCTTGGCTATAATGTTTAATGCTATTAATGAATGATAAATATATATATCTATAAAATTATACATATGCTTAAGGGTTGATAATGCTAAGAAATCTTGACTATGTGTTTTTGGGGTGGTTCGATTATGACACATTTATATAAGTGATTAATTGCAACGTGGCTATTGTATATGATCTTAGTATCTAAATTGAGATAGCATAATGGGTCGTCTGGTTATGTCTGAACATAACATGCAATCGTATGATATGGTTGTTATATGATGTAAACTTATGTAATAGTTTTGATTGAACTTGATAATGATTAACTATGTGTTCCGGCTATGTACGAATAAGGATCGTATATGGGAGTATAATGAATTATGCATTATTAAAGATGAACTTAGCGCAATAAAGATGATAGAAGTAAATGCATGGAAATTTTACGAATAAGTATTTGCTTCGGTAATATCTCATAACCCATTCCAGCGATGGAAATTAGTTAGGGGTGTTACAACAGGATTCGAACCTCAGTCCTCAAGCATAGATGACATGCCACTTATCCCCTAGACCAGCAAGCTCTTTATGTCATGTCTTACCCATTTTTATTTAAAATCCTACTGCCTAGAGACAGTGCTTATTCCTTTAAAAACAAAACTTTTTGGACCTGCCAAGGCTTGAACCTAGGACTTCTCAAACACTTCCCAAAGCACTTAACCACTAAAACAAATACAGATTTGTGTCACTTTCTTGCACAACTAAATATTTATGTGCTTCCTTCTAATTGTTCCCACTCTCAAGACTCAATACTTCTAGGCCCAAATTCAGGGTGTTAAATAAGGTGTGACAAACGAGGTCCTGATACCTGATTTTTTTCAAAGTCTCTTGTACCTTGACTAACTGGCCAATTAATAAAATCTATTAAATCGCTATTCACTAATATACCATATTTAACTCATAAATATTAATTAAATATATCTATGGACTCTCTAGTTGGAATTGTGGTCCCAAAACCACTGTTTCTGACACCATTGAAAAATGGGTTGTTACATCAAATGTGAAAATCAGTTGAAAACAAGCCTTGTAGGCCAAAACAAATGTGAATGAATCAAATGACTCTAAAAACGAGATTGAAAAATAGTTATTCAAGTAAATATTTTAACTTAATGTAACATTAGATGGCTTATTAGTAATGGTAAGTAGATATATGTGTCTGATTCATGAATGATATTGAATTGGTATATACTCATGGAATGATAATTGAGAAGTAATTGGAGTTTGTCATGGATATGGTAATGTTGAATAAGTTGTTCTAGCATGATTATAAGTATGTTTTCATGCATTGCAAGATGATGAAAATGGTTGACAGTATTGAATATAGTTTGATTAAGTATTGAGTGCATATGTACATGTATTCATCTTGAATTTATTACCTATGTTTATGTTATAATATATTGGATCGTGAAAGTACCACTAAGCCCTATCGCTCAACATGCTATTTGTTTATTCCATGCACAAGTTCAAGTATTCTCGAAGTACTAGGATATTAAAGTCAGCATTTAGACGATAACAAGAGACTCATCCTAAGTTTGTATAGCCTTTTTTCTCTATTTCAATGGCATATACGTAATGACACTTAATCTAATGTTAGAAATGGTCTAAAATGACTTGTATATAGATTATGGTTATGTGAGTTTGGTTATAATCATGCTTGTAAATGATGTTAATGTTCTATAAGCAATGTTTTTTGGAAAGTTCAGGTATATGAAATTGTTGATTTGGGGCCTTGAGACCAATGGATGTTAAGCATGTTCAGTTGTTCTCATTTGAAACAGAAATTCAAGGGTATACCTATAATATCGCGACATCACACCCTAAACGTTGCCATACCAAGCCACCTCGTTACGATGTCTCCTGCTCAAGGTCATGATACCAGTTCTATTTTATTTTGAAAACTTTACAATTTGGTCCTCGGGTTGAGAAGTTGGCTACTACCTTCAATTTCATGACACCAAGCCTTGGAAGTTGTGACACCCAACTAAAATACTTTGAAAAACTTTTTAATTTAGTTCTAGTTTAACCTCGGGGTGGTATTGAGCTTTCGTAAGCTCGTCTATGACTCGAGAATGATTATATATAATGTTTTACACTTTAAATACTTATAATTTAATGATTAATGTTGTATTCGATTGTAGTTGCTTTAACAATGAATGTGGTACCTCATAGCTCAGACCTGACGATCGGGTCGGATATAGGGTGTGACAAGCTTTGAGGCTCATTTTCTACTAGATAAGTTAAAAAATCTAGACCAAACGTTTTCTTACGTTATCACCTTTTTTCTTATTCTTGGTTCAAACTCATCAATGTCTAATTGATGGTTTCCATTTGAGCTTACCTCTTACGTCCTTTTAAGTGAATGATTTTCTTATGCTTCCTTGAAGGGAAACACATCCTTAAAGAATATAACATTTCTTAATTCCATAATAGTATTTAGATGAATGTTATCAATACTCGATTTATGCACAAGAAATCTGTATGAACTAATTTTGTACACATATCTAATGAATACACAATCTACAGTTTTAGGTCCTATCTTAACCTTTTTGGGATTAGGTATCTCTACCTTAGCAAGACACCTTCATACTTTAAGATTTTTGAAGGATCGTTTCCTTCCTTTTCACAATTCATATGGATCTTTCTCTAACTTCTTGTGTGGTACTTCGTTTAGTATGCAAATAGTATTCAAAATTGTTTCCTCCACAAGCTATGAGGTTCTCCCAAACTTTTCAACATGGCATTCATCATTTCTTTTAAAATTCAATTCTTTCACTCATCGATGTCATTTTGTTGAGGTGAATAAGGTGTAGTAGTTTGAGGGATAATACTATTTTGAAAATAAAACTCATCAAAAAGGTGTAATATAATCTCTACATATTTCACTCCTTATTACCTTTACCTTTTTTTCAAGTTAGTTTTCAACTTCAATCATGTAATGTTTAAACTTTTCAAGAGCCTCATTTTTGCTTCTAAGCAAATAGGTATAACAATACCTTGTGCAATCATATATAAAAGTAATATAATACCTTTTCCCACCTCTAGTTTTCACATATTTTAAGTCATCAATATCTAAGTGGATTAATTATAGAGGTTTACTACTTCTTTCAATTGATTGAGAAGAAGTCCTTTTGAATTTTGATTCTACACAAACTTCACACTTATGGTTTTTATCAAAATCCATAGTTGGTAATAAACCATGATTTATTAGCATTTGCATAGGATTATAATTCACATGCATTCACCTCCAATGCCACACATTACAAGACTCAAGCAAGTAAGAAGAAAAGGCATTATTATTTCATCCTTAGTTACAATAGTCATTACATTCATTTTGAAACTGTCATCACAAATATATCCTTTTGTTGACAAACAACCCACTAATGGTAAATACAAATTTGTCACTTTCAAAGACCATTTTTGCTTAACAATGATTGTAAAACCTTATACTCGGCCCGATTGCCAAGCCCGAATATCAGGATACCACACCACCATCTTATGTCATACTCATAGTAACTTGACACATTATTAAGAATTCATCATCTTTATCAGTGATCTTATAAATTTTTGGTCAAACATATATCAATCATCATTAGAACATGCCAAACATACTTCTAATAAACTTATAGTAATAATTAAACATGCATTAGGACCACTTAGCAAAATTTCCAAGACAATCACGTAGGAATTTATGCTAGGACAAGGGTATTGATATTTTCCTGGAAACAAAAATAAATAATAGTAACACCTACGGAAACAGGCTTGCTTGGATCACCCTTTGGAACCAAACCAGCACTTAACTACTCTGCAAGAGTTTTAAGAAAGGAATGGGTGAGTTTAACAAGCTTAGTGAATGTTCAGAATAACCACAATGTACACACAATATTGAAGGTTAAACAAGAGCATACTACAACACATTCACAACCATACTCTAATCAAGTCAAAATATCATATTCACATTTCATTAAATCATAAAACTAACATATACTCCTACATGCAATTACACTTAGCTCGCTTATATATAATTCATTTAACAATAATTCATCTAGACTAAACAACATATACATGCTTTAATAACCCACAAGTCTAGATGATAAATTCACATGCATTCGCAAGTTAAATAGAAATGATCCAAACCACAACTACATACACAATTTAATATAGGAACATACTAACATTTTCATGAAACTTAAATAGACTCATTTAGCATATTATTCACATGTTTAAGCGTCCATCTCACATTGTATTACCACAACAAATAAGATTACAATTAAACGATAATTTTCGTAGCGATAATTTGGCACTTGAGGCTATGAAACATAAAAGTGAGCCCTATCACCACACATCAGATGCACGGATCTCTAACACACCAAATGACTCATAGAGTCAAACATATTCCAAAAGTGAAGCGTAAAGCTAATACTCTCCAACATACCAAACATGTCTCATTGAATGGAGCTTAGCTCACATTCCTTTATCTCTCCAACATGTCCAAAGGCCTCAATGCCCAAATCACATATACATATAGGTGAGTAATCATAATCCTATGGCATGCCAACTATATCCAATAGTCTCAAGAATCACAAGGCCAAAATATCTACAATTTAATTATTGATTTAATGTGCATCATCTATGTTCATGTTCATCAATTCACATCACAAACTTGTACATAATACATGCTTATCGAATTCACATTTAATTGCACTTAAAGTGCCACAATAATGCTCATTGAGCCATCACGTATCCAACCACATATGAGTGCATTAAACTCAGTTTATCACATATATAACATGTTATATTAGCATCACATATTCAACACATATATACTTACCAGTTTTTGTACAGTTTCACTATATATTTATATTGCTAATGTAATAGCCCGTTTTCAGTGATATCAGAGACAATGGTTTCGGGACCACCATTTTGATGAGCGAATTATTATTTTATTTAGTTTCCTAAGGGCACTATTAAGGTCGTATTAAAGTTTTGTTAAGAAATTTTGATGTTTAAATGGTTAATTAGGTAAAAAGGACTAAATAAAAGGTGTAAAAGCTGAATTTTATTAGTTAAAGGGGTTAAATGATTATGGAAAGGAATGTTAATAGACTTGAATGGTAAATATACCAATTAATAAGTTATTGGATATGCATGAATAGGTTTTAATGGAATGGCGAAGCATTTTTAATGTTAAAATGGTAATTTGACAATCAAGTTAAAAGATCAAGTTAATTAAAAGTAAAATAAGGTATCATCTTCCTTCTTTTCTCATCTTTCAACCGAAATCACCATTGCAGGAGCTCCCAGCTTCGGCTGCAATCTCCTTGTGCATGTGAGCTAATTGCTCACATATTTTGTTGTAATTTTTGTAACACCCCAAACCCGGCCTAGACGTTATGGTCGAATCCAGAGATGTCACAGAGAATGAGCTTACTTATGTGAAATCATTTCAGTTACTGAACTCTTGTACTTTATAACCAATTTCAAAAATGTTTATTAGCTAGTTTATTTGCCAAAACTTCTTTTACAGTGGAAGTCTAACCAAACTGATACATTTTAGAAATCCGATTTGTATTTTTAGGAAAACCTCTTTTTGCGCAAAAACCATAATTTGCATAAAACAATTTAACCAAGCATGCAGAAAATTAGCAAACCAAAAATCAACAGTTTAAAACCAAAAAGTCCAGAGAGTCCAAAAAATTACAAACTCTTAAAATGAAAACCAAAAACATCAAAAAAACCATAAATTGCTAAGTTTAGACAATTTACAGTCGAGTGGTTACCGATGAGTCTCTGGCGCACCGATCCACCTAAGTCTGTGGATTACCTAACAAAACAGACAATAGTTATGAGTTTACGTAAACTATGTGTATAACCCAACAGAATTAAGCATGCAAACATACAGAGTTATGTCTACAGTCAGAAACAGATACAAATTCAAAATCAGATAACAGATTCAAATATCAGATTCAGATAGTAGATATTGGATTCAGGTTCAGATTACAGAATAGATAAGCATAATCCTACCTCTATCCTCTACACACCAACTCCGACCATCCCATCACACCATGTGGGGTTAAAAACACCCACCCATCCCTATACACCATATTGTGACATTACGACACATCTTAGATAAAGTGCAGCCAAGCTGCCAAAATATAGGCAAAGGTCACCTTTAAGAACACTTCCTCCGTATATACGATCCCACCCCAATAACAGATGCTGAAATCAGATACAGATTTATCAGAATAAACATGCTCAACATGATTTACACAAATAACAGATATACATATATCAGTACAGTCAGGAATACATCTAGTATCTTACTCAAATCAGTCTATCAGAATAGGGTTTAACTAGCCCTTGCCGACCCTAAAATAGGCCCACAGTCAATCGGAGTGACCCGTACGACCTTAGGAAAATTTTAAAATTATGGCCCACATGCCCATGTGGCTTGCTCGTGTGGGCCTACACGCCCAAATCGGTCTTGCCCATGTGGCCCACATTGCCTGGCCCAAAATCCACACGCCTATGTGACATACCCGTATGGGGCCACACGTCTATGTAGTCCACACGCCTAACTTGGCCTAGCACGTGTGGTCCACACGGCCATACTCAAGCCACCACACAGTCGTGTGTTGCGCACAGCCATGCCTTTGTCAACCATACGGTCGTGTCTCGCACTTGGCCATTCACACACCCATGTGGCATCGACAGTGGCCATTTTTAGCTTTTGCCAAAACTCATTTTTTTTGTGTTTCTGGTACACACCTAATACGATTTCAATGCAGCAACACTCCCGAACCTCACAGCACCTAAGATTAACCAACAAAGAACTAAATTAGTCGCTTAAAACTGAACTGAAATTGAACCCTACTCGAGCTATTCATCCATTGAGCAACCAACCCTTACCTTTGATCAAACAACGATAATTCCCACGAAACTAAGTCCCCGAAAAGTGATTTCAAGCCCCTGAATCTTCCCCTAAACAGCATTAATGACACCCATCAATAAAGAATTAACAAGTGAAAACAAAACTACCCTACCCAAACTCACCGAATTAAATTGCAAACAGAATTGGACAGAAAGGAGCCATAAATACACCATAACGTCGATCAGTCAAAAAAGCCCACCGTTTAATTGGAAATATAGTTCAAAGAATGGAGAGGAAGACGAAGGGAAGAAAAAAAACTCAAAAGGGGAGAGCAACAAAGAAAAAAAAGTCAATTCACAAAATTTTGGGAAAATAAAAGAAAATAATTTAAAAACCAACTTGATAATCCCAACTTCCCACTAACACCTCAATCTCAACCATTTCAAAATTTTAGCTTTACCAAAACACTAACAGTCAACCAAGCAAAAATAAATGAACACCCTCGCTCATGCAGGGATTCGAACATGGAACCTCCCACACACTAACTCCCTTACCACTCGAACTAGTAGGCTCATTCTGATATGGTTTTATAGAAAATTTTATATAAGCCCACTCAACAAGGGTAAGGCTTTGATCCAAAAATAACAAAATTGGCAAAGATTAAGCTTGAACCCAAGACCTCACACACACACCCAGAACACTTCACCATTGAAGTAGATACACAGTTGTGTCAGATATTTACAGAAATAGAGATAAATTATTTAGGACATTACAACTCTACCCCTTAAAAGAAATTTTGACCTCGAAATTTACCTGATCAGAACAAATGAGGATACTACTGACGCATCGAGTCCTTAGGTTCCCACGTGGCCTCCTCAGTTCCATGATTCCGCCACAAAACCTTCACTAAAGGAATGGACTTCCTTTTCTAAACTTTAACATCCTGATCCAGAATCTGAACCGGTTCCCCCTCAAAAGTCAAATCTGGTCTGACCTCGATCTCCTCAATAGAGTCAACGTGAGATGGATCAAACAGATACTGCCTCAACATCGAAACGTGAAAGACATCGTGAATATGGTCCAGCTCAAGAGGTAGCTCCAACTGATAAGCAATCAGTCTCACACGTTTCAGAATCTGATACAGCCCTATGAACCTAGGGCTCAAATTGCCCTTACGACCAAATCTCATAACTTTCTTCCATAGAGAAACCTTAAGAAACACAAAGTCCCCCACAGAGCACTCAATATCACGCCTCTTCAGATCTGCATAAGATTTCTATATATCAGAAGCCGCTTTCAGACAATGCCGAATCATTTGAACCTTATCTTCGGTCTCAGAAACCAACTCAAGACCCAAAACCCTACAGTGACCCAACTTAATCCAACATAGCGGATGATGACACTTACGACCATATAGAGCCTCGTAAGGTGCCATCTGAATGCTAGCTTGGAAGCTATTATTGTAGGCGAACTCAACTAGCGGTAGATAATCCTCCCAACTACCTCGAAAATCAATCACACAACTCCAAAGTATATCCTCTAGTATCTGAATTACGCTCTCAAATTGACCATCGGTCTGAGGATGGAACGCAGTACTCAAGTACGATCCTGAACCCAGAGCCTCGTGCAATTTCCTCCAAAACCATTATGTGAAGCGAGGATCTCTATCAGAAATAATCAAAACAGGATGTAACACCCCTTACCTGTATCCGAAGTCGGGACAGGGTTCGAGGCGTTACCGGACTTAAACATTCACAAATATGCAAAACTGGGCTACAAAATTTTATCCAAATTAAAACTTTTCAAACACATGATTATCGTCCCTTATATGAGCCTTCGAGGCCTAAAACATACATCGAGGTGGTTCGGGACTAAACTAGGAACTTTCGATAAACTTTGGACAACTTAACAATTTTTTTTGCTTTGAAGAGTCACACACCTGTGTGGGTTTGGCCGTGTGGTCACACATGCCCGTGTGGCTTGGGACACGCTCGTGCCCTCAGCCCATGTAACTCTTTGTTTGTGGCGTCAGCAAGTAATTTAAACCATACGGCTAGGCCACACGCCCGTGTACTAGGTCGTGTCCTCCACACAGCTAAGACACATGGTCGTGTCTTTGTCCGTATGGCCAACACTTAGGCTATTTTCCAAGCCTTTTGTTACCATTAATACCTCACATACTTAAATACAGTATAGACACATATATTCTAGCACCAAGTAGATAATTAAACATCCTCCATTAAGACTCAATTGTAATATTCATATGTTGTCATACATATGTTTTGCTTACTCATTTTATACCAAGTCTAAGCATACCAATTTACAATCAATTGAACATGTCATTTTGATTATCACTTATACATTTATACCATGCTTGACATTATTTCACATTCACAAATGGCATGCTTGCCTAAGTCATTCCACACCAATTTTGTTTTCCAGCATTATTGACTTATTGCCATATCACACTTACATTCTCTGATTATGACCACTTTGTTTGGTCATAATACATTCATCAAGCATACATACTGTAACACTAACCATTCATATCAAACAAATATAATCACATGACCACATCATAAGGCATCAATACATAGCTTGGATAAATGGCCTTACAAGCCATCACCCATATAAGCCATGTCTCATGGCTAAACACAACGAATCAATTTAAGCCAACATCTTGACCAAATAAGAAGATTACACATCATAATAACTAAGTCCCTATACATGCTACTCACTCAAATACACTTAAGGTTTTTCAATACCCCAATGGTAATAGCTTCATAGTGTGATGCTTCCTCCAATGATCTCTAACCCCAAACTGACTTGACAACACTAAAGAAATGAAAATGAGGAGTAAGCTTTACGCTTAGTATGTTCATATGAAAATAAAAGGCAGTATGCCAACATGCTTCTCAAGGTAATACGACTATAATTACATTTTTACTTATTTTCTGGTCATGCTATTTTTCTCGAGTCATAGTTACTAATTTATTTATATCTAGAGCTACGGAACTCCAAATTAAGATCCACTAATTTTCCCTGAAACTAGACTCACATATTTTCTTACCATAAAATTTTCAGAAATTTTAGTCTAGCCAATAAGTACAATTTCTTCTTTAAAGTTACCCCTTTTTTGCTATTTGACAGTTCCGACCCCTCTTCACTAAAAATTAATTATCTCATAATACGGGACTCGGATGATGTTCTCGTCTATTTCACTTGAAAATATACTCATTAAGGATTTTAAGCATATAAATTATAACCCACAACTATTTTTGTACAACTTTCAATTATTTTCTCAAATCATAACAGGGGATTTCGAAATCATCCTAACTTTGTGTCATAATAATTTAAATATCTCATAATCTGATATTCATTTTCTTACATTGTTTCTTCTATGTGAAACTAGACTCAATAAGATTTAATTTCATTTTTATTCAGCCTTAAATTCAATTTCCACAAATTTTTGGTGAATTTTCAAATTTGGACTACAGCTACTGCCTAAAACAGTTTTAGTACAAAAATGATGATGACTAAGTTCATCACACCTTCATTTCTTTTAAATTAGAAATCTATGCATTTATAAACATATATCATAGTTCACCAAATTAACACAACATCATTTCACAATACTCATGGACTTACCATTTGTGGATTTCATATTCAATTGAGTTTTTGTACATACATGTACTCATTCATAACATAACTCATGTTTGTTCTCACCAATGACATACCTCATTGGGACCATCACCAAATTCTTCCTTGAATTACCCATTGAACACTAGGGACACTAATGGATACACGGAAACTTGCACATGTTCCATATACGCAGCTAGAACCAACTCATAGCACGTAACGTATGTAGCTAAAGCTACCACATGTTATGTAATGCTCGCATTTGAGCTACTCACTGTTTGTACAGAAAGTCAGCACCCAGACCACAAAGCATTAACATGATATGCTTGCTCAGCGAGTTACTCATGGGCCTGATCATATAGTCAGCACCTGGACCCACATTACATATATCACTTATCTCATAAACTCAGGCATAACTCATGAGTTCAAACCATATAGTTCCTCATGACATATCTAGTGTATCTTATACTATTCCTGAGGTTCAAACGAGGTTTCTTGTCTAACTCCATGTCGTCGCACTTGCTCATAATGTCATTTATTCTTCCATCATACATTTCATACTTTCAAGATAGTAATAAAACATTTAAATGTACATATTATCAAAGCATTAAAATATGTTACAACAGCACATTATTTGCTTATGTACTTGTCGAATCTTCATCAAGAATATTCGTATAATCAATCATACAATTTATATAATAATAACAATAAAGCATTTAATATTCAATTATAACATTGCATTATTATTATCACACGAACATACCTCAAATGAAAATTTCGGCCAATTATTTCATTTTAGTCCATAACCTTGTGCTTTCCAATTTAAGCTCGAATCTCGGTTTTCTTGATCAATAATGATAAAATCCACTATTTTAATCATCATATTAACCAATACATTTCACAATTTATACTTTGGCAAAATGACCATTTTGCCCCTAGACTTTCACAAATTTACAATTTTACCCCTAGGCTCTTAAATCGATTTTTATCAAATTTCCTCACTACCCAAGCCTAGCCAAATTCCTTTTATACTAGGAACAACCCACAATTTCCATTATTACTCATATTTATCACCCATTTTGCCATCTTTACAAAATGGTCCATTTTAGGTGTTTCCATGAAAATCTTTTTACAAAAGTTGTTTATTACACAACCAAGATTCATTTCCTTCCATCAAATTTTAGTTAAAAACACATATGATTTCATGGAAAAACCCTATACTCTCAACCATTTTGCAAAGTAATCCCTTCAATAGGTAAGCTTTAGGGGTTCCAAAAATGCAAAAATTATTAAGAAAGGCCACCAAGAAGACTTACTTGCAAGAGTATAAGGTTACTGAAAATTTTAAGCTTCCATGGCTATTTTCTTGAAGAAAAATCAATGGAGAGAGAAGGAGAGAGATGAGAAATGACAAGTTTTCCTATTTGTTTTATTTTATTCAATTTATCACCTAATTTCCACCAAATGTTGACTTTTCTATTTCTTTGTCTCTCATGGCCGGCCACCCTTCTCTAAAGGGTCTATTTTCCTTTTAAAGAGCTCCACAATATGATTCATAGTCAATTTACACCTTTTGGCTAATAAAACAGGACTTTTTCACTTTATGCGATTTAGTTCTTTTTCACAATTAAGCTCACAAACGCTAAAATTAACTCACCAAATTTTTCATGCACTTATCTAATCATGCTATGACACATAAAATAATATTAAAAATAATATCTCCTGTAACGCCCCATACCCGAGACCGTCGCCGGAGTCGAACACGAGGTGTTAATAGACTTAATTCATTTCTTAAACAGTTCAAACAATTTATTTTTAAAATTTTCAGTCAAGCTAACAATATGCGTCATAGTCGCTTAAAAATTCATATATCGAGTTACGAAACTCGAAATCCAATTCCGTAAATTTTCCCTGAGACTAGACTCACATATATATTTACTAATTTTTTATAGAATTTTTGGTCAAGCAAATTAGTACAGTTTATTAGTTAAAGTCTCCCCTGTTTCAGAGTTTGACTGCTCTGACCTCTGTGTATTACGAATCAGATATCTCCCTGTACAGAGTTTCAATGACTATGCCGTTTCCTTCTAATAAAACTAGACTAAATAAGGAATCTGTACATATAAATCATGACTTCTAATTATATTTGAAAATTTTATGGTGAATTTCAAAAGTCAGAAAAGGGGATCCAGAAATCGCACTGGCCCTGTTTCACAAAAATTTAAACATCTCATAAAATATAACTCATATACCTGTTTTGTTCCATCCATATGAAAATAGACTCATAATTCTTCAATTCCATATATTATTCATTATCTAATTGTATCTCTACTATTTTTAGTGATTTTTCAAACTCACGTCACTGCTGCTGTCTGAATCTATTTTATGGTAAATTTTACCTATTTCATGGTTTCCTTGAATTAGCTAGCAATTTAGCATACATAACACTAAATATGATCATGATTAGCCATTCCAATGGCTAATCATTACCAAGCATTTCCATACCACTCAATAACCATATCATAAGACCATATACACAAAATGATTATAATGCTATACATGCCATACTCAAAATATACAAGCCATTATGCCAAGATGGTATACAGATAGTGTGAGCGTGCCTCCGACCGTTTCTGATTTCCGAGCTGGCTTGTCAACACTACAAGGAATGAAAAGGAGGGAGTAAGCATAAATGCTTAGTAAGTTCACATGCAAATAGCAAGTAGCATAACCATATAAGCAAACATAAAACATCATTTGCATAATCATCACCAAGACATTCATATCACATTTTTATTTATCATCTTACCATATTGTTGTTATATCGAGTTTTCAACCCGAGGGTTAAGTACATACCTGTTCAAAGTATCCATTTCACAACACTTACCAATACGTCCCTTTCATCTTGAGTATTCCTCCATTTGAGTAGAACTTTACCCGTTGAACACATCGAAATATAATTCGGATACATGGAAAGTTTGCACATAAGTGCCACATATGTAGCCAAGCTACCATGTAACCCGCCCGTAAGTGAACTCGGACTCAACTCAACGAGCTCGAGCATTCGCATCCATAAGTGAACTCGGACTCAACTCAACGAGCTCGGATGCCTAGTTACATCTCTCGAACTCGGACTCAACTCAACGAGTTCGGACATTCGCATCCATAAGTGAACTCGGACTCAACTCAACGAGTTCGGATGCCCAAATATCCTAGTGACATGTCACTTGTATCCTAATCCATTCCTAAGGTTCAACGGGACCTTTTTCCCAATCATGTGTCTCAACCATCTTCTACGGAATGCCGATACCGATACTCGGTAGTATTTCACATTTTCCAAGTATATCACATAATTTGACATATTATCAAACAATTGTCACAAGTATGATGTTTCATAATAATTATCATATCATTTAAATAACATTAAATTGCTTAAAATGACAATTATGTTACTACATTTACACATGAACTTACCTCGTATGCAAAAATGGCTAATTTTACCATTTCGTCCACAACTTGGTATTTTCCCCATTTTAGCCCGAATTTTAGTTTTCCTTGCTCTATCATTTAAAATATAGTTTAATTAGGACTCACATTATACAAATTGACCCAAAATCATATTTTGGAAAAATTACAATTTTTCCCCTAAACTTTTGCATATTTACACTTTTGCCCCAAAGCTCGTAAATTAAACTTCAGCCTATTTTCTTATGTTTTATGACATGCTGATCATTTTTCCCTTCTATGGCAACATCAAATTCTCACTCTAACATGTACTAATGACTATTAGGTATTTTTACCGATTAAGCCCTTTTGCTCGTTTTCACTTAAAACTAAGTAGCACAAGTTGTCTAACATAATTTAAAACCTCATATTCTATCATAAAACACCAAAATACAAAAATTTCACCTATGGGTATTTTTCCAAATATAAACCCTAGGTTAAATTATTGCTAGCATAAGCTTAATCGAGCTACCGGGACTCCAAAAATGTAAAAATCATTAAAAACGAGGCTAGAACGGACTTACAATCGAGCATGGAAGCTTGAAAAACCCTAGCCATGGTTTCTCCTTGCTATATTCGGCCATGGGGTTGAAGATGAGCAAAATTGGCTTTTACTTTTGTATTTTAATTCATTTTACCCCTAAATGACCAAAATGCCCTTACTACTAAACTTTCCAAAAATTCCATCCATGTCCAATTTTTGTCCATAGACTTAGAAATTGGTAAAATTGCTATTTAAGACCTCCTAATTAATATTTCAAAACAATTTCATACTAGAAACTTCTAGAATGCAAGTTTTACAAATTATTCGATTTAGTCCCTAATTTCAATTTAAGCACTTTATGCATAAAATTTCTTCACGAAATTTTCACACAATCATGCAATCATATCATAGACCTTAAAATAATCATAAAATAATTATTTCTATCTTGGATTTTGTGGTCACGAAACCGCTATTTCGACTAGGCCCAAAATCAAGATATTACATCTCCGGCATCGAAATAGTGGTTTCGAAACCACTGTTCTGATTAGACTCAAAATTAGCCTGTTACACAGGAACCCCACTCTGTCTTACAATTTCAGAGATATAAAGCTTTGTTAACTTTTCCAAAGAGTAGCCCGTCCGAACCGGAATAAAATGAGCAGACTTGGTCAATCGATCCACGATGACCCAAACAGAATCCTTCTTAGTGGGTCAACCCACTAACGAAGTCCATCGTCACTCGTTCCCATTTCTATAAGGGAATCTTATGTAACACCCCTATAACCCGTATCCGTCGCCGGAGTGGGTTATGAAGAGTTACCAATACAAAACACTACATTTGTACATTCACACTTACATAAGTTCATTAGCAATTATATGCATAGCCAAACACAATCAAAGATCGAAATTCAGACTTATACCGACATTCAAAAGTTGCCATATTCACATGGCTTATATACAACAACATCTCAAAATATCATTCACTTAAGTCTATTCTATACATGCCATACTAGCTCCAAAACATAGTAGTACCAAAATGATAGATAGTGTGATGAGTTGCTGACGATCCCCCGAGCAGGTGACTGGAGTCAACAATCTATAAAACAGAGAAACGTAACAAACGGAGTAAGCTTTCATAAGCTTAGTAAGTTTTAAGCAATGCAAACAAATAAACTCAATTATACTTCGATCATTCAATCTCTCAAGAGACCATTTTCTAGGTATATTGCCATTTGGCCGAATATACACAAGCACATAATGCACATTTAGCATTCTTATTTCACTTAATCTGAATTCATATAACATAAATAAATCAAATACTTTCACATACTTTCACACCTTGATCGAATGTATCATGATCATAGATATAGTTATAACATTTATTCACATATGTATCACATTATACACTTATGATTCAATTCAAATCAAACTCACATATAAGTACATAATACGTACCTGGCCAACTTAACGTATTGAATGTATTCATTTGTTGTTCTAACACAAAGTATCTTAGTCTTAGACTTTTATCAAATCACCGGCATTTAGCCTTCTAGGTTTTAAACCCGAATTCATCCACCGGTATTTCGCCTGCTAGGCTCGAAGCCCGATATCATTTCACTGGCATTATAGCCTGCTAGGCTCGAAGGCCTGGATAGTATCTCACCGGCATTATAGCCTGCTAAGCTCAAAGGCCCGAATAGTATCTCACCGGCATCATAGCCTGCTAGGCTCAAAGGCTCGAATAGTACCGTACAATATTCAAATCAACAAGTTTCATATAACACAATCACACCAAATTAGGTACTAGCATCATTCGAATATATCATCCTACATTTTATTCACTTTTATTTCATTTCATCATTCACACTTATCATTTGATAGTTTACACATAACATCTCACTCATATTCATCTAACACTTATCATTTGATCATAAAAGCATATCACATTTTACTTCTATATTATATTTTCCATTCGGCCATATACATACATTACAAGTAATACTTAATTCTCATAATATGTCATGTCATTATCGAATATTATTTATGTTTAACTACTTAAAACTTACCTTGAATATTTTCGAACAGTCTCGGATCGGCTATTCAACTACTTTCTTTTTTCCCCTGTCCAACCTTGGTTCTCTATGCTCTTGAGCTAATTCAAACAAATTTAACTTATTAAAGTCCCATCATGCTAGCTTATGGCCGAATATGACAAGAAATTTAATAGATCATATAGCTACTTTTAGCTCAAATACAAAATGGTCATACACATTTTTAATCACATTAAGCAATTTAATACAATTAATTTAACATTTCCTCATGTACACCTTTATGACCGAATACACATATCAAATAAGTAACTTACCTTAACACATAACCCACATAGCCAAAGTACATATAACACTAATGACCGAATATATATATCACCAAAATTCCTATGACTTAACCTTTAACCTTCATAGCCGAATATTCATTGTATACCTAGTTCACATACACAAACACAAAACTCATATGGCTTATCATAATTTCATATACATATCTTAACCATATAGCCGAATATATAGCTCATCAAATAGATATTTATTCACGTTCCCTTAACACATATTGAACAACTAGTCCAGCATTGTATCATGAGTATATTCGGCTTTCACACATATTAAACATATTAATAATCATGCACATTATAATCAAAGTGCAATTAATCCCATACACAAAAATATACGACACTTCATTTCCATCTACTTATATACACTTATCACATAAGACCATTTCATACTTTCTATCACCTAAATAAACAACAAATTTTCCAATTAATTTCTTAAGTCCACATTCGGCATCTATATCCACATAAACACATTAGCCGATTACTATAATCATCTAATTCAAACTTTCAATAATCTCACTTTGCAAACAATCACCCATTTCATTCACCAAAATGTCATTCGGTAATTCTTCAAACAGAATTATCATTTAAACATTTTTTTAACATTTAACAAAATCTACTTACTTTAATACAATAACCGATTATCATTTTTCACCTAAATCACACATACATATCATGCTAGCACATAACACCATGACCGAATGCTCTCATCTTTTATTTATTCAATTAAACCATTCCTTGACCAAAAATTACATTCGACCATGGAATAAGCTAATTTAACAAATAAACACATACTTCCAACAATTAACAAGAATTTTTACAACTTAACACCAATACCCAAATAACATTTTAAACATTTATTCAATTAATTAACTATTTGATCATTCGTCAATTATATCTCCCATTCAAGCCTTATTTTAAACTACCATGTACAATTCTTGCATTATACTCTAATAGCCGATTACCATTTATCTATCTAACCACAACTATCCTTATTCATCAAGCTCAACTCATCTATCATCACATTTAATACCAAAAACATCAAACACCTTCAAAGACACTCAAGCAACCCATAGCCAAATGCATCACTTCAAACCAATAACAAAAAAAATTGAGGCATGGGCTATGAAAGGAACTTAGCAATTAACTCAATTTCACATAAATTATCAAGAAATAAAATCAAACATATCTCCAATTAAATTCACCAAGGCCGAATATCAAAGAGCCTTTTGTTTTACCTTGTTCTTTAGATTTCGGCAAATGAAAGAAAGAATGGATGAAAAATTTGTTTTCATCACCTATTTACTTTTATTAATTAATATATTTCCTCTTATAAAATTATTAAATATTATAATACTAATATGGAATGCATATAATATCCATTAAGTTATTATTTTACTAACACAAAATACATATATTACTTATCATCTATCATCATTGTCGTCCGCTAATTTAATAGTGGTCCATTTTACATACAAGTCCTCCTTGTAATATACCATGCATTATTCGGCCCTCTAAATTCTACCTATCACATTTTTAAGTTTTATCACACAAGTCATTTTTAACAATTCCACATACAAATGACAAAACCGAAGCATGAAATTTTCACACATGCAATTTCACATATAATAGACATATAATATAACATTTAAATATTTTTTTGTGACTCGGTTTTGTGGTCTCGAAACCACTTTCCGATTAGGGTCAAATTAGGGTTGTCACATCTTAACTGGCTGTAACAAACCTAAAGGCAACTGGTGCTCAGCCTTAACTTGTTGGCACGTCAGACATCAAGCAACAAAATTCGTAACCTCATGTTTCAAACCTAGCCACCAGTACAACTCACAAAAATCCCGATACATCTTATTACCATCTAGATGCATATTATATAGGCTACTATGCACCTCCCTTAGAATCTATTGCCTCAAATTAGAATCATTCGGCACACAAATCTGACCTCAAAAACACAGAACTCCATCGTTATTCAGCTCAAAGTCAGAAGTACTACCACTCTCAAGCTGACAAAATCGCAATCCCAGAGACTCATCCCCTAACTACTTATCTCAAATCTATTCTATCCAAGTTGGCTTACAACTCAGCTAACAGACTCCTATCATCAAATAGACTAAGGCAAACAAACATCGCCTTTAGATCAGTCATTGCCTTACGACTTAGAGCATCAGCCACCATATTGGCCTTACTAGGATGATACTTTATCGTGCAGTCATAATCTTTGAGCAGCTTAATCCATCGATGCTCCTGGAGATACTTGAGGCTTTTGTGATCAATGTAGATAATACACCTCTCACTATACAAAAAGTGCTTCTAGATTTTCAATGCAAAGACCACAGCATCCAACTCGAGATCATGCGTCGGATAATTCCCTTTGTGTGTCTTAAGCTGACAGAACGCATAAGCCACAACTTTGCCATCTTCCATCAATACATATCCCAAACTGACGCGCAACACATCACTGTACACCATAAACTCTTTACAGGATTCAAAATGTATCAAAACAGGAGCCTGAGTCAGAATAGACTTAAGCTTCTTGAAGCTTGATTGCTGCGCATCAGTCCAAACAAAAGGAACACCCTTACACAAAAGCTTAGTCAAAGGCGCTGCAATCAAAGAGAATCCCTCAACAAAACATCGATAACAACCCACCTGACTCAGAAGACTACGGATTTTAGACACATTTTTAGGCTGTTTACAATCTAGCACAGCCTCTATCTTCCTTGAGTCAACACGGATCCCTTCTACAGAAACCACATGCCCCAGAAATGTCACTTCACGCAACCAGAACTCACACTTGCTCAACTTAGGATAAACCTATTTCTCACATAGAATCTGAAGCACTGCTCTAAGATGGTCATCATGTTCATCATTGCTCTTAGAGTATACCAGATTATCGTTAATAAAGACCACAATGAACCGATCTAGATATGGCTGAAACACTCGATTCATCAAATCCATTAATGCTGCCGGAGTATTCGTTAGACCAAAAGGCATCAGTAGGAACTCGTAATGTCCATAACGAGTCCTAAATGCAGTCTTATGAACATCCACCTCTTTACCTCTCAACAAATGATAGCCAGAACGAAAATCAATCTTTGAAAACACCGAAGCCCCTCGAAATTGATCAAACAAGTCACGATCCTCGAAAATGAATACTTATTCTTCACAGTCAACTTGTTCAACTACCGATAACATCCTCATGGTCTCATCCTTCTTCTTAACAAATAGAACTAGTGCTCCCCACAAAAACACACTAGGATGGATGAAACCACGATCCAGAAGCTCTTGCAGTTGAGCCTTAAACTCTGTAAGCTCCTTTGGTGCCATACGGTATAGAGCAATAGACACCAAAACTGTATCCAGTAGAAGCTCAATTTCAAACTCAACTTTCTAATTTAGAGGTAAACCCAGTAACTCTTCAAGAAAGACATCCAAAAAATCCCTTATAGTTCTGATATCCCCAATAGCAAAGTCTCCAGAAGTAGAAACACTAACATAAGCCAAATACGCCTCACACCCTTTTCGAACAGTTTCTCAGCCACAAGAGCAGAGATCACATTGGATAAATAATCTTGACACTCACCGATCATAACCACCTCCTTATCAACCTCAGTCCCTAGAACGAACCTCTTAGTCACACAATCCAGATTAACTTGGTGCTTAACCAACCAATCTATACCTAAAATCAAGTCAAATTCCCCAAACAGAAGCTCCATCAGATTTGCCAAAAAAACTACCCCTTGCACCACAAACGGAATACTCCTATAAAGTTTAATAACTCGAACAGACTGCCCTAATGGACTCAGTATAGTAACCTCACTAGAAGTGCTCTTAACAGAAATCCCTAGGTTTTCAGATACTGAACTAACTATATAGGAGTGTGTAGAACCTATGTCTATCAAGGCAATATAAGGTACATCAAATATTAAGAACGTACCGATGATAATATCTAGGGTGTCCCTATCCTCTCGGGGACAAGTAGCATAAACCAACACAGACTGCCTCGCCTTAGTCTGATCAGTACCTCAGCCCTGTGCTCTCTGCCTACGACCTATACCGTTACCACCCTTAGCCTATCCACGGCCCTTAGGTGGCCGCTGATGTGACAGCCCAAAGTTGACCCTAGTCGGGAAGTGGTTTCGGGACCGCTAAACCGAGTCACCAAAATGTTTGAATGTGATACTTATTGTCTAGAATATGTAATTATGAATGTGTGAAATTTCAAGCTTCAATTTGGTTGATTTCATGTGAATTTAGTCAATAGGACTTATGCGAGAAAATTCTAAAATGTGATAGGTCAATGTGTGAGGACCTATTAGTGCATGTGGACAAAGGGGGGACTTGCATGTCAAATTCCCCCTACTAGTAGTGGCCGGCCATGATGGGCATGATGAACAATTGTGCAATTTATTTTATGGAAATTATGGCATGAGTATGGCACAAATAAGATATGTTAATTTGTGTCATAAAATGTTGGGATAAAACAAATAAAATAATAAAAAGGAGTATGGTGAATACAAAAAAAAAAATGTGTGTGTAGTTGTTTGTCCCCCCCCATTGCCGTGAGCTAAAGAAAAGAAAGGAGAGAATTTTGTTCATCCTTTTCTCATCTTCATGCTTGCCGAAACTAGAAAGAAAAACAAAGAAAAATTTTCTCATCCTTTGGTTCATCCTTGGCCAAAAATTTTAAGGAGGAAAGAAGAAGAAAGGTGAAGAGATTCGGCCATGCATGTAGCTAGGCTAAGGTATGTTTGATGATGTTCCATGAGATGCATGCATGTTTTAGTTGTTAGCTTGAGTTCTACTTGGCCCATGGTCTAAATCTTGCTATGTGATGGAATTGGCACTTGACCATGGATGCATCATTCTTGGTTGGTGTTTGATGTTGTGGTGATGAGGCATGAGGATGAGTTAAGATTCGGCCTAGGTGGAGGTTGTGTTAATGCCATTGCATGCAAAATATGAAGCTTGTTAATGATGCATGTGATGATGGCTTGATGATTCTTGAACCTCCTTTTTAGCATTTTTGTGTGAGCACATATGTGCATTGGTTGCTAAATGGAGAAGAACCGGCTAGCAAGATGTGTGCTAAGGCCGAATGTAACTTTGCATGTTGATGAGCAATGCATGTGTTAAATCGATGAAAAGGGGGAGGATGCTTTACTAGTGTGTGTATATGTGTGTATTAAGTTTTGAGATCGACCCCAAAAATAGACATGCATATTCGGCCAAGGGGAAAGAAATTAGCTAATATGTTGTGTTGATGCATGATTTTTGCATGTATGAGACTTTAATGTCTAATGTATAAATATGGGCTAAGTGCCTTGTGTTCATCTTTTTGATGCCTAAATGATGAAATCAATTTATTTGTTTGATTAAGCTCAAGAGCAAAGGGGAAATAAATCCGATAAAGGGAAGGAAAAAGTGGTTGAATAGCTAGCGGAATCGTTCGACAGCACCCGAGGTAAGTTCTTGAGTAAGAGAGCTTAAATTACGATGTGATTAAATCATGCTCTATGTGTTGCTATTGAGCCGAATGTGCAAGGACGATATGTGCCTTGTGTTTGAGTTTCGCAAATGAAAATGAAATATGAATGTGCCATGAATTATTGTTAGATGTGCATGATTAATTGAATGCTGTCCGGGCTAAGTCCCGAAGGCTTTGTGCTAAGTGAACATATCCGGACTAAGATCCGAAGGCATTTGTGCGAGATACAAATTCCGGGTTAAGCCCCGAAGGCCTTTGTGCGAGATACTAAATCCGGGTTAAGTCCCGAAGGCATTCGTGCGAGTTATTAAATCCGGGTTATGTCCGAAGGCATTGTGTGAGTTACTAAAATCGGGCTATGTCCCGAAGGCATTTGAACGAGGAGCTATATCCGGTTAAATCCCGAAGGTACGTGATTTGGTAATGAATGAGCTTGCTGTAAAATTCCAGCGAATACTCGAAAAACATCCCAATATGGGGATATGTTACGTATGTGTTGAATTTAATCGAGCCCTTACAAATAAATGTTCGCTCAGTTGATAAACGAGCTACCGGCCTTCGGCTAAGTTAGTCTATTGTGTATGTACATAAGGGTTGTTAATGTTGTGAAGCAAGTTTGATATCGGTAAATTGCGTATTGTGAAATATTCCGTTTAGCTAAATGTGTGTTATTCTTTGTTTATGCTGGAATTCCTTGCTCAAAACTTACTAAGCATAAATTGCTTACTCGTTACACTGCTCCTCTGTTTTATAGATTTTTTGGTTCTCTAGCTATCGGACTCGGGATCTTGAAGTCGAAGTCGCCCACACTATCAAAGGCTCTTTTGGGTACTATTTTGGTTGAATTTTGATATGGCATGTATAGGACTACCCATTGTTGTTTTTCGAGTACTTTATGAAATGTATAAGTGTACAGCCATGCGAAAATGGCTTGTAGAAGTGGAGTATGGCATTAGACCATTCGTGTTTATGAATGTATAGATGGTTTCATGATGTAACTATAGTTGGAATGGAAGTGTTGAGCAAATGATCAGCCACTGGAATGGCTAAGTATGATCATATGTGGGCTTATGTATGACAAGGCCCTAGTTGGTCCATGAAACCCCAAAATAGGTAAGGTTTACTTTGAAAACAGAGGCTGATAGCAGCAATGGTGTGGATTGGAAAAATCACAAGAATTCGTAGGAGTGGAATTAAATAGTGAATAAATTATGTAATCTAACCTTGATGAATCTACTTTCATATGAAAGTAACGAAACAATCATATGAACAGTACAGTAAGAGAAATTCGGGTTCTTGTGGAACAGGGCCAGAACAGTTTCTGGATTCCCTGTTCCGCCTTCGGAAATTCACTATAAATTGACCAGAGATAATTAGGGGTCATACCATATATGTATGGATTCCTCTCTGAGTCTAGTTTCCGTAGAAATAAACGGCATCAGTATTGAAGCTCTGTGCAGAGAGATATCCAAGTCGTAATGGGAAAAGGTCAGTGTAGTCGACCCCTGTAACATGGGAGACTTTGACTAATAAACTGTACTAATTGGCCCGACCAAAAATTCTAGAAAAAATACATAGGTGGGGACATGAGTCTAGTTTCAGGGAAAAATCACAAAACTGATTTTCGAGTGAAACTCAAGATATGATTTTTGAAGCGACTAGTACTCAGACTGGGCAGTGTCTGGAAAAATTTTTCAAAGTTTGTTAACATCTCGTGTCCGACTCCGGTGTCGGTCTCGGGCTCGGGGTGTTACAGCTGAACTGCCCTCTGAGGCTGCACAGAACCTGGTCCCAAAGCTTGCATCTGATCTACCCACTGCGGACACTTTCTAATACGGTGCTCCAATAACCCGCACCTCAGAGAAGCCCCACTCCTCCTCTAACACTCGTCCTGATGGCGCATACCATAGTCTCCACAATGCTAAATCCCAGTAGGAGCAACAAGGGCTCCCACTCTAACTGGCCCATTAGATTTGGCCTTTTTCTTTAGCCTCTGAACAAAACTAAAGGGCTCTGAATCCCTCTTATTCTTGCCTCTCTCTCAATCCCTATTCTGGTACACCACGCGCTTAACATCCTCAACGATCTTTGCCTTCTCAACTAGAACCGTGAACTCTCGTTCCCTCTTTGGAGTAATCAGTACCCTCAAGTTATCCCTCAAGCCATCCTCAAATCAAATGCACCTCTCATACTCAGACGCCACCATGCCTTAAGCGTAGCGGCTCAGACTTAGAAACTCGGCTTTATACTCTTCCATAGATCTATCTCCCTACGTGAGATTCATGAACTCACGCCTACAAGCATCCATATAGCTCACCCTCACGTACTTACACTAAAAGGTGGTCTTGAAGAAATCCCAATTCAGACGATCAGGCTGAGTACCTTTCTCAACCGTTAACCACCACCAATAAGCCTCATTGCAAAGCAACAAGACTGCACCCTTTAGTTTCTGCTCAAGAGTACAGTCTAGATCATTCATGATCCTCTCGATGGCCTCCAACCAATACTTGGTCACATTAGGGGCGACTCCAGTGACACTCCTAAATAATTCAGCACCATTAGACCAGAGTCGTTCAGTTACCAACCCTTGGCCCCTAGCTCCAGAATGGGGTCCAACGACCCTCTCCAAAATCCTCAGCATGACTTAGGACAGTGCGTCATCCCTAGCTAAGAAACTTTCAAACCTAGTCTCAGGAACAGTCAAAACTGGTCTCACTCGTATCTAAGTACGGCATATTGCCCAAAGAAGAAGACTCAGCTCGAGCCCCCTACGGCCTTTACCACGGCCAAAAGTGCCACGTCTACGTATTCCATGAGCACTCATCGTAAATTCGAGTTTTAATCTTCATTATAAAGTTTTATGCATCAATTCCAACATTTACTAGCAGATATTTTATGCGTCAGTTAACAAAAGTTCAGAAGTATTTTCAAAGGTTTCAGTCTCCTAATTTTCTCAGTACAGTTTCAATAAGTACTATCTACAATGTTTCAGAATAGTTCAATCTAAGTACAGATATACTCATAGGATCAGTGCCGGAGACTCGGTGTACCACATACTTTCTCAAATTATCCAAAATATTTCAAAACCAATTCTTTCTAAATCAAAAATTTGGAACCCAAAATTCACAGCCCGAGTTTTGCAACCTTGCTCTGGTACCACTAAATGTAACACCCCAAACTCGGCCTAGACGTTATGTTCAAATTTGGAGATGTCACAGAGAATGGGTTTACTTATGTGAAATCATTTCTATTACTAAACCCTTGTACTTTATAACCATTTTCGAAAACATTTATTAACTAGTTTATTTGCCAAAATTTATTTTCCAGTGGAAGTCTAACCAAACCGATACATTTTAGAAATTCGATTCGTATTTTTAGGAAAACCTCTTTTTGCGTAAAAACTATCATTTGCATTAAACAATTAAACAAAGCATACAGAAAATCAAGAAACCAAAAATCAACAGTTTAAAACCAAAAAGTCTAGAGAGTCCCCAAAATTACAAACTCTCAAAATGAAAACTAAAAACATAAATAAAATCATAAATTGATAAGTTTAGACAATTTACAGTTGAGTGGTCACCAATGAGTCTCTACCGCACCGATTCACCTAAGCTGTGGATTACCTGACAAAACAGACAACAGTTGTAAGTTTACGTAAACTTAGTGTATAACCCAACAGAATTAAGCATGCAAACATACAGAGTTATGTCCACAGTCAAAAACAGATACAGATTCAAAATTAGATAATAGATTCAAATATGAGATTAAGATAGCGGATACCAAATTCAGATTCAGATTACAGAATAGATAAGCATAATCCTACCCCCATCCTCTACACATCAACTCCGACTATCCCATCACACCATGTGGGGTTAAAAACACATACTCATCCCTACACACCATATCGTGCCGTTATGACACATCTTAGATAGAGTGCAGCCAAGCTGCAAGAATATAGGCGAAGGTTGCCTTTCAGAACACTTCCTCCATGTATACAATCCCATCCCAATAACAAATGCAGAAATCAGATACAGATTTATCAGAATAAACATGCTTTACACAAACAACAGAGATACATATATCAGTATAGTCAGGCATACATCTCGTATCCTACTCAGATCAGTCTATCAGAATATCACAGCATGCAAAATAGGGTTTAACTAATCCTTACCAACCCTACAGTAGGCCCACAGTCGATCAGAGCGACCCGTAAGACCCTAGAAAAATTTCAAAATCATGGCCCACATACCCGTATAGACCCACACGGCTACACTCAAGCCACCATACAGCCTTGTGCTACGCACAGCCATGCCTTCATCGACGAAACAGTCGTGTCTCACACATGGTCATCCACACGCTCATGTGGCATCGACCATGGCCATTTTTGGCTTTTTCCAAAACTCATTTTTCTATGTTTCAGGTACACACCTGATATGATTTCAATGTGAAAACACTCCCGAACCTCATAGCACCTAAAATTGACCAACAAAGCACCAAATTAGTCATTTAAAACTGAACTAAAATCAAACCCAAATTGAGCTATTCATCTATTGAGCAACCAACCCTTACCTTTGATCGAACAACAGTAATTCCCATGAAACTAAGTCTTCGACAAGCGATTTCGAGCCCCAGAATCTTCCCTTAAATAGCATTAACGACACCCATCGATAAAGAATTAAGAAGCGTAAACAAAACTACCCTACCCAAACTGTAACGCCCTAATTTTTGGGTTTTCTGTGTTTCTGTGATTTTTAAAATTTGTGTGTGTTCTGGTTGGTTAAAATATATATTTTAGTAGGTTAGTGGGCCTTTGGAAGGCCCAAACTTAAGTTAAATCCGTGGTAGTCTTCGAAATTTTAATTTTATGAACAGGTGATGCAATTGGCGTTTGGGCTTCTAAGAGTAAAGGGGTAAAATATGACACAAAAAGGAGTGTGGTGTAGTGGCAAGGTGGCGCCACTTAGGGGACAAGGAAGTGACACCATAGAGGAAGAAAGAGGTCCAAGGTTCAAGTCTTGGCTCTTATAATATATTTTGGTTTTTCTTTTCAATAAATCTGGAAGTAAGTAGGTGCGCTTTAAAGTTTAATGTGTTGGATTTATGACACAAATGAGTTGATGGCCTAGTGGTGGTGGCGTGAGTTGGCATGTGAGAAGACCTTGGTTAGAATCCCTTGGCACACAAAGGTTGATTATTTTTCTATGTTGGGACGGCAAGAGTTGGTGTTGGTTTTAAACTCTGGTGATAGAGGGATCCCACATCGGGAAGCTAACATAAGAGTAGATGGAGAACTGGTTTTAAATAGAGCAAACCATGAGGAGAGAAAGCATACCCTTCTTAGCTGATCCATTTCGCTTTGTGACGTGCTCGTTAGGGTTGGGCGTCAGCTAAGAGTGTTTGGAGTACGGATTAACTACTGTAACACCCCATACCCGAGACCGTTGCCAGAGTCGAACACGAGGTATTTACGGACTTATTTCGTTGATTTTCACAGTCCATTTTAAAAATTTCCAGACAAGCTGGCTAACTGTGTCACTGTTACCTTAAAAATCATATCTTGAGTTCCAGAACTCGGAAACCAGTTTCGTAAATTTTACCTGAAACTAGACTCATATATCCATCTACAAATTTTTTTCTAGAATTTTTGGTCGAGCCAATTAGTACAGTTTATTAGTTAAAGTCTCCCCTGTTTCAGGGTTCGACTGCTCCGACCTTCATGCATTACGACTCATATATCTTCCTGTACAGGGCTTCATCACTTATGCCGTTTGTTTCTAACGAAACTAGACTCAAAAAGGAATCTATAAATATATGGCATGACCTCTAATTATCTCTGGTTAATTTATAGTGAATTTCCAAAGTCAGATCAGGGGATCCAGAAAATTGCTCTGGCCCTGTTCCACGAAAACTTAAATATCTATTAAAGTACAACTCATATGATAGTTTCGTTTCTTCCATATGAAAGTAGATTCAATTACATAATTTATTTACTATTTAACTCCATTCCTACTATTTTTAGTGATTTTTCAAATCCACACTACTGCTTCTGTCAGCATCTGTTTTTAAGGTAAACTTTATCTATTTCATGGTTTTCCATGAATCAACTAGAATTTGTCATACAAAGCACCAAAATGATCATGATTAACCATTCCAATGGCTAATCGTTACCAACATTTCCATAACTCTCAATGAACAACATACAAAACGATTATAATGCTATGCTCAAAGTGTATATAAGCCATTTTTGCATGGCTATCCAAATTTATACAAAACCAAAGGGTACGTGACCAACAACAAAAAGGGGTAGTCCTATACATGCCATTTTCAGAGTTCAACCAAAAGTGTACCAAAAAAAAGGGCTTTGATAGTGTGGACGACTTCGACTTCGACGATCCCGAGTTCGATAACCGATGAACCAAAATCTATAAAACAGAGATTCAAAGAACGGAGTAAGCATTTAATGCTTAGTAAGTTCTGAGCAATGAAATCATGCACAACTGAAGTATAGCATTCATACGACTAAACGAATAATTTCATATACACATATTCTCACAATCATACCTACTTCACATTTCCAACCTTTATATTCATACGTAAGGAATCAACTTGTCTAAAAGCTGGAAGCTTGTTAGTCGATTGAGCAAATACTATTTAGAAGGAATCAATTATCTCAATGCACATACGAAACATACCTCATCGTTGGGATTTTACGAGCGTATTAATTGAATTTATTACAGCAAGATCGCTCATTCCCAAACCCAAGTATCTTCGGGATTTAGCCGGATATAACCACTCGCACAAGGCCTTCGGGTCTTAGCCCGGATATGGTCACTAGCATAAATGCCTTCGGGACTTAGCCCGGATATAATCGCTAGCACAAATGCCTTCGGGTCTTAGCCCGGATATAGCAACTCGCACAAATGCCTTCGGATCTTAGTTCGGATATAGTCACTAGCATAAAAGCCTTCGGGACTTAGCCTGGATATCATTCGAATAACCATGCACATATATCAATAATCATGACACATCCATATTTCATTTTCATTACCAAAGCTCAAACACAAGACACTTATCACACTTACTAATTTCGGCTCAATAGCCACATACAGAGAGCACGATTTTGATTTGCTTTATGACATGATCTCTATGCACATACGGCTACCCATCATACGTATAGACTAATTAATTCTACAACTCCCCGAATGCCATTTACCACAATACTGACACTCCGTTCTGTCTCGACGATCATTTCCAACACTGGCGATCGAAGTGACTCGTGCACTCACAGGGGGTCGACCGCGATCTCGTCTAGAAAAACCCGAAGTGTCTCTAGACCGGCCTAAGTCATCTCTAAATTTCTTCGATGGCTGTTGGAAGGGCTTCCCCGAAGACCTCTTACGAAACTCCTTTGCTCCCACCTCAGCTTTTCTTTTCTCCATACTGAGCTCCTCGGCTTTGCAAGCTCGCTTGACCAGTACCACAAATTCTCGGATTTCCAAAATGCCAACATACAGCTTTATATCATCATTCAGCCCATCCTCGAAACGTTTACACATCACGGCTTCTGAAGAGATACATTCTCGAGCATACCGGCTAAGCCTTACAAACTTTCGTTCATAGTCGGTAACCGACATGGAACCTTGTTTAAGTTCAAGAAATTCCTTCCGTTTTTGATCCATGAATCTCTGACTGATATACTTTTTCCAAAACTCGGTTTGGAAAAACTCCCAAGTTACTTGCTCTCTGGGCACAACAGAAGTCAACGTATTCCACCAATAGTAGGCAGAAACACGTAGCAAGGAGATAGTACACTTTAGGCACTCATCGGGTGTGCAAGATAGCTCATCGAGTTCCCGAATAGTGTTGTCCAACCAAAATTTAGCTTGCTCGGCATCATCGCTGTCTGTAGCTTTAAATTCAGTAGCCCCGTGTTTTCGGATTCTATCAACTAGGGGCTTATTTGACCTTATTTGGTCAGTTGCCGGAGGTATTGTAGGTGCGGGGGTGGTATTAGTCAGGAATGGAGGTTGTGGAACAGCCGTATTAGTTCGAATGTATTGGTTGAACCAATCATTCATCACGCTATAAAAAGCTTGTCTAGCCTCATCATTCGGATTACTAGCAATAGGTTGAGAGTCCGCCGGCGCTGTCCCTTGTGCGGGAGCAGGCGCTACACTCTCAAGATCATCAGCTACCGCTCGGTTGGGATCGGGATCCATTACTATAAATAAACACATTTTCAATTGTCAGAAATCACCACACTATCAAATAATCACATAATGGCATGTATAGCTAGACCCAAACGTATTACGGTAGTCTTAGAATCGACTAAACCGTGCTCTGATACCAATAAAATTGTAACACCTCGTACCCGAGACCGTTGTCAGAGTCGAACACGAGGTATTTACGGACTTATTTCGTTGATTTTCACAGTCCATTTTAAAAATTTCCAGACAAGCTGGCTAACTGCGTCACTGTTACCTTAAAAATCATATCTTGAGTTCCAGAACTCGGAAACCAGTTTCGTAAATTTTACCTGAAACTAGACTCATATATCCATCTACAAATTTTTTTCTATAATTTTTGGTCTAGCCAATTAGTACAGTTTATTAGTTAAAGTCTCCCCTGTTTCAGGGTTCGACTGCTCTGACCTTCATGCATTACGACTTATATATCTTCCTGTACAGGGCTTCATTACTTATGTGGTTTGTTTCTAACGAAACTAGACTCAAAAAGGAATCTATAAATATATGGCATTACCTCTAATTATCTCTGGTTAATTTATAGTGAATTTCCAAATTCAGATCAGGGGATCCAGAAATTTCTCTGGCCCTGTTCCATGAAAACTTAAATATCTCTTAAAGTACAACTCATATGATCATTTCGTTTCTTCCATATGAAAGTAGATTCATCAAGATTAAATTACATAATTTATTCACTATTTAACTCCATTCCTACTAGTTTTAGTGATTTTTCAAATCCGAACCACTGCTGCTGTCAGCATCTGTTTTTAAGGTAAACTTTATCTATTTCATGGTTTTCCATGAATCAACTAGAATTTGTCATACAAAGCACCAAAATGATCATGATTAACCATTCCAATGGCTAATCGTTACCAACATTTCCATACCTCTCAATGAACAACATACAAAACGATTATAATGCTATGCTCAAAGTGTATATAAGCCATTTTTGCATGGCTATCCAAATTTATACAAAACCAAAGGGTACGTGACCAACAACAAAAAGGGGTAGTCCTATACATGCCATTTTCAGAGTTCAACCAAAAGTGTACCAAAAAAAAGGGCTTTGATAGTGTGGACGACTTCGACTTCGACGATCCCGAGTCCGATAACCGACGAACCAAAATCTATAAAACAGAGATTCAAAGAACGGAGTAAGCATTTAATGCTTAGTAAGTTCTGAGCAATGAAATCATGCACAACTGAAGTATAGCATTCATACGACTAAACGAATAATTTCATATACACATATTCTCACAATCATACCTACTTCACATTTCCAACCTTTATATTCATACGTAAGGAATCAACTTGTCTAAAAGCTGGAAGCTTGTTAGTCGATTGAGCAAATACTATTTAGAAGGAATCAATTATCTCAATGCACATACGAAACATACCTCATCGTTGGGATTTTACGAGCGTATTAATTGAATTTATTACAGCAAGATCGCTCATTCCCAAACCCAAGTATCTTCGGGATTTAGCCGGATATAACCACTCGCACAAGGCCTTCGGGTCTTAGCCCGGATATGGTCACTAGCATAAATGCCTTCGGGACTTAGCCCGGATATAATCGCTAGCACAAATGCCTTCGGGTCTTAGCCCGGATATAGCAACTCGCACAAATGCCTTCGGATCTTAGTCCGGATATAGTCACTAGCATAAAAGCCTTCAGGACTTAGCCCGGATATCATTCGAATAACCATGCACATATATCAATAATCATGACACATCCATATTTCATTTTTATTACCAAAGCTCAAACACAAGACACTTATCACACTTACTAATTTCGGCTCAATAGCCACATACAAAGAGCACGATTTTGATTTGCTTTATGACATGATCTCTATGCACATACGGCTACCCATCATACGTATAGACTAATTAATTCTACATATAATTCAAGTAGAATCATTATATTACCGTATTTTTGTCATGACTATACGTCATGACTTAATCAAATCGTAAACTAAGTTTCATTACTCGAAATCTTACCTCGGATGTTGTCGAACGATTTCGGCGGCTATTATCACTTTTTCCTTTGCCTTGTCCAACTTTGGTCCTCTAAGCTCTTGAGCTAATTCAAGCAAATTTAACTTATTAAGGTCTCATTATGCTAGCTTATGGCCGAATATGACAAGGAGTTGATAGGTCATATGGCCACCTTTAGCTCAAATACAAAGCGGTCATACGCATTTTTAATCACATTGAGCAATTTAATACAATTAATCTAACATTTCCTCATGTGCACCTTCATGACCGAATACACACATCATTAATCTAATATCAATTAACTAAGCACTTTAACAAATTCTCATTGAGCCGATTTTCTAAGTCAAGATAAAAGCATCAATATGCTTGCCCCTAACCGAATACATGCAACACCAATCTATCTCATGTGGCCGAATATGCATGTCTATGTTGAGGCCAATTATATGCTTAATACTTCCTACAAATATGGTTACTTGTATTAACTACATACCATTTTGTTTCAAGTTCAAAACTCGGCTAATACACATATGTACACTAGTAATCAAATACTAATATTTGCACTTCACCTTACTACCATATCTCATGCAAATAACATGAACAACAACCATATTTCCTACTATGGCCGAATGCATCAAGACACCATACCATTTCAATTTTGGTCATGGGTTAAACAAAGAACCTAATGTCTATCTCAAAAAAAATGCTAAAAAGAAAATCCAAGAGGCATCAATCCACTATCACATGTATCATTATAAAGCTTCACATTTAGCATGCAAATGACATCAACACAAATCCACCTTAGCCGAAACTTAGCTCATCTTCATGCATCATCACCAACATCAAACACCACCCAAGAAGACAACACCCATGGCCGAATATCATCTCCATCACATAGCAAAGATTTAAACCATGGGCTAGGTAGAACTCAAGCTAACAACTAAAACATGCATGCATCTCATGGAACATCATCAAACATACCTTAATCTAGATACAAGTATGGCTGAACCTCCTCAACCTTTTCTTCCCCTCCTTCCTTTGATTTTTCGGTCAAGAAGAAACAAATGAGAACCTTTTTTTTTCATCATCCTACTAACCATTATTATTTTATCATTTCTAACATAAACCATTAACACAACATGTTTATGACATGTTTTGCCCATCACCCTTTGTCATGGCCGGCCACTACTAATTAAATGGGGGAAATTGACATGCAAGTCCACCCTTTGATTACATGCACTAATAGATCCTTATAGATTAACCTATCACATTTCAAAAGTGTCACACATAAGTCTTATTAACTAAATTCACATGCAATTAACTAAATCAAAGCTTAAAACTTTCACACATACATATTCACATATTTTAGACAATAATTATCATATTCAAATAATTTGGTGACTCAGTTTAGCGGTCCCGAAACCGCTTTCCGACTAGGGTCACTTTAGGGCTGTCACAACTCTCCCCCACTTTAAGAAATTTTTGTCCCCAAAAATCTTACCGGTAAATAGGTTTGGGTATCGTTCTTTCATAGAGTTCTCGGGTTCCCAAGTAGCTTCTTCCATCCCGTGTTTGAGCCATAACACTTTTACTAAAGGAACCTTTTTGTTTCGCAACTCTTTTACTGCACGAGCTAGGATACGAATTGGTTCTTCTTCATAACTCATATCGGCTTGAATTTCAACCTCGGAGGGACTTATTTTGTGCGAAAGATCAGATCTGTAACGTCGAAGCATCGAAACATGAAATCATTGTGGATCCTTTCAAGTTCAGGGGGCAAAATCAATCCATACGCAACTGGACCGACTCGTTCGGATATTTCATATGGCCCGATGAACCTCGGACTCAATTTGCCCTTACGCCCAAATTTGAGCATCTTTTTCCAAGGTGAAACTTTAAGAAACACTTTATCTCCCACCTGATACTCAATGTCCTTTCGTTTCAAATCCGCGTACGACTTTTGACGATCTGTGGCTGCCTTCAGACTTTCACGGATTACTTTTACTTTTTGCTCAGCATCTTTAATCAAATCAACTCCGAAAATTTTTCCTTCACCAAGCTCGGTCCAAAACAATGGTGTACGGCATTTACGACCGTACAAAGCCTCGTAAGGTGCCATCTTAATACTTGATTGAAAACTATTGTTGTAAGCGAATTCAATCAAAGGTAAATACCACTCCCATGAACCACTAAACTCGAGGATGCAACATCTCAACATATCCTCAAGTATTTGAATTATCCGCTCGGATTGACCATCGAGTTGGGGATGAAAAGCAGTGCTAAAATGCAACTTGGTACCCAAAGCTTCTTGCAATTTCTTCCAAAATCGCGAGGTGAATCTCGGATCTCTATCCGACACAATAGAAATAGGTACCCCGTGTAATCTCACAATCTGAGAAACATACAATTCAGCTAGTTTATCCAATGAAAAATCCGTGCATACGGGGATAAAGTGAGCCGACTTAGTCAGTCTATCAACAACAACCCAAATCGCATCTTTCTTACTTGCCAACACTAGCAACCCAGATACAAAATCCATCGTGACTCGATCCCATTTCCATTCAGGTATCATGATCGGCTGAAGTAAACCCGTAGGCACCTGATGTTCCGCCTTCACTTGCTGACATACTAAGCACTTCGAAACAAAATCGAAAATGTCTCGTTTCATACCATGCCACCAAAACTGACGTCTCAGATCGTTGTACATTTTCGTACTCCCCGGGTGAATTGACATTCGGCTACAATGAGCTTCGTTCAGAATCATCGAAATAAGTTCTGAATTTCTTGGAACACACAAACGACTTCTGGACCTCAAACAATCGTCATCATCAATTTGAAACTCTGATTCCATATTCGAAACACATTCAGCCCGTTTTGCAACCAATTTATCATCGACTTTCTGAGATTCACGAATTTGATGAATCAACAATGGTTTGGCCTTTAATTCAGCCACTAACACATTGCCGGGTAGAACAGACAAGTGTACATTCATCGCTCGTAAAGCAAACTGTGATTTTCGGCTTAAGGCGTCCGCAACCACATTAGCCTTTCCCGGGTGATAATCAATGACAAGCTCATAATCTTTCAACAACTCAAGCCAACGCCTTTGTCGCAGATTCAAGTCTCTTTGAGTCATCAAATATTTGAGACTTTTGTGATCCGAATATATATGGCACTTCTCACCAAATAAATAATGTTGCCATATTTTCAAAGCGAATACGATGGCAGCTAGTTCGAGATCATGGGTCGGATAATTTTTCTCATGTGGCTTTAATTGTCTTGACGTATAGGCCACAACTCGACCTTCTTGCATCAATACGCAACCCAACCCGAGTAGGGATGCATCACTATAAATGACAAACTCCTTGCCTGATTCGGGCTGCACTAGAATTGGGGCTTCAGTCAAATAAGTTTTCAGTTGATAAAAACTTTTCTGAGACTTTTCCGTCCATTCAAACTTAACATCTTTCTGAAGTAGTTTCGTCATTGGCGTGGCTATCATCGAGAAACCTTTTACAAACCGTCGGTAGTAACCGGCAAGTCCCAAAAAGCTCCGAGCCTCAGTAATATTTCTCGGAGGCTTCCAGTCAAGTATGGCTGAAATTTTGCTCGGATCAACTCGAATACCCGATGCGGATACCACATGACCCAAGAAGCTCACCTCTCTCAACTAGAACTCACACTTACTGAACTTAGCATATAATTGCTTATCTCGTAAAATCTGCAACACTAATCTCAGGTGCTCAGCATGCTCGGTTTCGTCTCTTGAGTAGACCAAGATGTCATCAATAAACACAACTACAAACCGGTCTAAATACGGTCTGAAGATTCGATTCATCAGATCCATAAATATCGCGGGGGCATTAGTGAGCCCAAACGGCATCACTAAGAATTCGTAGTGACCGTATCTCGTTCTGAAAGCAGTTTTGGGTATGTCCGAATCTCGAATTCGCAACTGATAATAACCCGATCTCAAATCTATCTTTGAAAACACCGAGGCTCCCTTTAGTTGATCAAACAAATCATCAATACGCGGTAACGGATATTTATTCTTTATTGTCACTTTATTCAGCTGACGATAGTCGATGCACAACCTCATGGTTCCGTCCTTCTTTTTCACAAACAATACTGGTGGACCCCAAGGTGAGAAACTTGGTCGAGCGAAACCCCTATCCGTCAACTCTTGTAACTGGGCTTTCAACTCTTTTAACTCGGTTGGTGCCATATGATACGGAGCTATCGAAATCGGTGTAGTCCCAGGTACAAGCTCGATACCAAACTCTACCTCCCGAACAGGTGGTAAACCCGGTAATTCTTCGGGAAAAACATCCGGGTATTCACAAACCACCGGCACAGATTCAAGTTTCCTTTCTGGCTCTTTATTATCAAGTATATACGCAAGGTATGCTTCACACCCCTATCTTACATATTTCTGAGCCAACATTGATGATATTACAGCTCGCAACCTATTCAAGTCAGTAGACTCAACTCGGATTACCTTGTTATTTACACACCTTAAATCGATGGTTTTTCTTTTGCAATTTACAATTGCATCATGTACGGTCAACCAATCCATACCGAGGATAACATCAAATTTGTCAAACGGTAAAAGCATCAAATCGGCCGGAAAACAGGAACCTCAGATTACTAGGGGACATTTCTTGCACACTTTGTCGACAAGCACGTAACGACCCAAAGGATTTGACACCCGAATTACAAACTCAGTAGACTCAACAGGTAGAGTCTTACTGGATGATAAGGTTTCACATATATAAGAATGAGTAGAACCAGGGTCAATAAAAGCAATCATATTAGTATCAAAGAGAGTAAAAGTACCGGTAATAACATCTGGCGAAGAAGCATCCTCGCGTGCGCGTATGGCATAAGCTCTAGCAAGAGCACGAGCCTCAGATCTGGTTGTAGCATCTCTAGATCCTCTCTGACCGCCACTAGCATTGCCCGTATTCCTAGATGGTCTACCCCGAGCAGTAGTAGCACCAGGTTTCCCACTCTGATTTACGTTCTGTTCAGACAATCGCGGGCAATCTTTAATAAAGTGGTCAGCTGATCCGCACTTGTAACAAGAGCGGTCATGGAATCTAAAACTCCCCGAATGCCATTTACCACAATACTGACACTCCGTTCTGTCTCGACGATCATTTCCAACACTGGCGACCGAAGTGACTCGTGCACTCACAGGGGGTCGACCGCGATCTCATCTAGAAAAACCCGAAGTGTCTCTAGACTGGCCTAAGTCATCTCTAAATTTCTTCGATGGCTGTTGGAAGGGCTTCCCCGAAGACCTCTTACGAAACTCCTTTGCTCCCACCTCAGCTTTTCTTTTCTCCATACTGAGCTCCTCGGCTTTGCAAGCTCGCTTGACCAGTACCACAAATTCTCGGATTTCCAAAATGCCAACATACAGCTTTATATCATCATTCAGCCCATCCTCGAAACGTTTACACATCACGGCTTCTGAAGAGATACATTCTCGAGCATACCGGCTAAGCCTTACAAACTTTTGTTCATAGTCGGTAACCGACATGGAACCTTGTTTAAGTTCAAGAAATTCCTTCCGTTTTTGATCCATGAATCTCTGACTGATATACTTTTTCCAAAACTCGGTTTGGAAAAACTCCCAAGTTACTTGCTCTCTGGGCACAACAGAAGTCAACGTATTCCACCAATAGTAGGCAGAAACACGTAGCAAGGAGATAGTACACTTTAGGCACTCATCGGGTGTGCAAGATAGCTCATCGAGTACCCGAATAGTGTTGTCCAACCAAAATTTAGCTTGCTCGGCATCATCGCTGTCCGTAGCTTTAAATTCAGTAGCCCCGTGTTTTCGGATTCTATCAACTGGGGGCTTATTTGACCTTATTTGGTCAGTTGCCGGAGGTATTGTAGGTGCGGGGGTGGTATTAGTCGGGAATGGAGGTTGTGGAATAGCCGTATTAGTTCGAATGTATTGGTTGAACCAATCATTCATCACGCTATAAAAAGCTTGTCTAGCCTCATCATTCGGATTACTAGCAATAGGTTGAGAGTCCGCCGGCGCTGTCCCTTGTGCGGGAGCAGACGCTACACTCTCAAGATCATCAGCTACCGCTCGGTTGGGATCGGGATCCATTACTATAAATAAACACATTTTCAATTGTCAGAAATCTCCACACTATCAAATAATCACATAATGGCATGTATAGCTAGACCCAAACGTATTACGGTAGTCTTAGAATCGACTAAACCGTGCTCTGATACCAATAAAATTGTAACACCTCGTACCCGAGACCGTTGCCGGAGTCGAACACGAGGTATTTATGGACTTATTTCGTTGATTTTCACAGTCCATTTTAAAAATTTCCAGACAAGCTGGCTAACTGCATCACTGTATTTCTTATTACTCTAGCAGTAGGACGGCTATTTCGAGTCGCGATGGGCTGAAATAGGCCATGTGGTCCCCATGGGTCCGTAGGCCCAAGTGGATAAGTTGTAGAATTACCGAAATACCCTCGTAAGGTAGAATTACCGAAATACCCCTGTAGGGTAGAATTATTGAAATACCCCTGTAGGGTAGAATTACCGAAATACCCCTGTAGGGTAGAATTATGGAAATACCCTTGTAGGGTAGAAATACCAAATACCCCTATAGGGTAGAATTACCGAGATACCCTTGTGGGGTAAAATTACCATTTTGCCCCTAGGGTGTTAAATAACTATTTTGCCCTTTATGCGTAAATGACTAACTTGTGTGATGATTGGGTTACTTGACGTGGATTTATGTTAGTTATCGTTAATTCGTAAGCCTAATGTGTTAGTGATTGATTGTACGACTATCGCGTGGGAGATATCGTCATCAATCATCATCAATCAGGTGTGTAAACGACACCCTCCCTTAGACTGAATCGGTAAAAGTCGAAATACCGAAACGTTGGTATTTTGTGAACTCACGAACTTGCGAGCGCTCGTGAGACAGTTGTTAATGAATATGGTGCATTTGGATGATTAGAGTGCAGAATGTGCATTTTCGTGCACAACGGTATTTTTGGGCTTAATGGGCCGAAAACGGGCCAATAGGCCAACGGGCCCACTTTGGTAAAAAGACGAGGTAAGTACTTCTGATTACTTGGTAAACGTTACAATAAGCATGAAACCTTAGCAATAGGTAATAATTACTGAAATACCCTTATGCATGCAAAATTACGATTTTACCCCTAGGGTTATTTTTTTCTGAAAAGCATGATGTTCTGTTTCTGTATACGTATGCCATGACATATTATTTCTGTTGCATGGGACATAGGTTTATGTTGATGGAGGAAGCATTCTGGCAGCCTTGCTGCAATCTGGTGGCCTTGCCACATATATCTGTTCTGGTGACTTCGTCACAATATCTGACAGCCTCGCTGTAATCTGGTGGCTTCGCCACATATATATATATATATTCTGGTGGCCTAGCCACAATATCTGTATCTGGTGACTTCGTCACAATATCTGGCAGCTTCGCTGCAATTTCTGTGGTGTGTAGCGGTTGGGTAGGTCGAGTAGTCTCCCTACATGGTGTAAGGCTGGTACGGGGGTGTTATGGATGGCTCTAGGTTGGGATTTCTGCATTCATGATATATTTGTTCTATATCTGCTATAGGCCTATGGGTTTCATTCAGATTTCCGTACTGGGCCAACGCCCAGATAAGTCTAACTCTGAGGTTTGATCTGTTTTGGGCTATGGTTGGGTTATGTTACACACTGAGTTTACCGAACTCACCCTTTATTTTCATCTCTGCAGAAAATCCCCAACCATAGTGGGCTTGGAGCCGTGAGGGATTCAGAATGGCCACATCATCTGCAAAGCTAGTTTTTTAAGTTAGTTTATTTTTATTATTTTTATATTCTAATTTAATTTTGGGTTTTAAGTTGTAATAAGGCCGCTATTTAAATTTGTTTTTCTGCTATGGTTTTATTTTCTGATTATATTTATACTATGTCGAAACTGCTAGTGTTAGGCTGCGCGGGTTTTCAAAATTAATAAACGTTTCCAAGACTCAACAAGCACAACAAATGGATAGCCTAAAGATTGATAAACCGGCTTTTCATCCAACCGCTATTTTTACAAAGACCACCCCAATCACTTAAACCAACGAATGCATACTAAGTCGTAAGTCCATGTGACACGTCAGATTTGGCAAGAACGTCTAGGCCAAGTTTAGGGTGTTACATTTAGTGGTATCAGAGCCAAGTTACAACAACTTGACTGTGGAACGGGTCTAAAAACGAGAGTTTGTAAAGAAACACTAAATAAAGGTTTTCGAAAATCATTTTTTTTGGAACTTGATTATAAATTGTTTTTGAGAATGTTTCCAATATTTTCTCTTTACAAATAAAAGATTTTAAAGATTAAAATCGATTTTCTGAAATTAAGTTTTTTTTAGAAGGTGGCACACCGAATCTCCGGCCCAAGTCTGTAAGTTTTCTGAGCCTTTCTGATTGTTTTTTAAATATCTGCTATATGCTTGTACAAAAACTTATCATGGTACTTTAGTTAGGGTAACACTGGAACTATAGAAACTCTGATAAGTAGACTGAGACTGTAGCTAGGCTACCGCAAAAGAAAACAAACTCAAACTCTGAATTACTGTTATTCATATGACATCTGTAATAAACACTAAAATATTAAACTGATTCATAAAATTCTTAATCAGATAATACGAAATGAGCACACGAGCAGCTCGTGGAAGAGGCTGTGAACGTGGCCGAGGTAATACTCAGGCTGAATCTTCGTCTTCAGGATAGTGCAGGTAGCAGATGCACCGGTACCACCGGCAACGGAGGTAGAGTTTCATGATCGAGGTGCCGGGGACGATGCTCTGTCCCAAGCAATGCTCCGAGTTTTGGAAAGGGTTGTTGGGGCAAATACGGGAAACGAAATTCGGGGGTCTATTTCTGAGCAGCTCCGGGTCAATAGAGCAGAGATATTTAGGGGTGTATCTGGTGTAGCTCCAAATGTGGCTGAGTTTTGGTTAGAAGCCACAGAGCGGATTATGGATTATCCGGACTGCTCTAAGGAGCAGAAGCTAAAGGGAGCCATATCGTTACTTAGGGATGAGGCTTGTCAGTGGTAGCTCACGGTGAGAGATGGAACTTCTGCTGACAGTGTGACTTGGGAGCTGTTTAAGACAGCCTTCAAAGGAAAGTATGTTGGGGTAGTTACGTGGACGCTCGTCGAAAAGAATTTCTCAACCTGGTCCAAGCAAGTAAGTCAGTGGCTGAGTATGAGTCTGAGTTTCTGAGACTGAGCCGGTATGCTTCTGAGATTGTCGCTACAGAGAATGAGCGTAGCGTACGCTTCGAGGATGGTCTGAGAGATGAACTTAGGGTGCTGATTACTCTGCAGAGGGAGCGTAACTTCGTTGCTTTAGTGGAGAAAGCTAAGATAGCTGAGGAAGTGAAGCATACAGAAAGACAGAATCATGAGAAAGATCGAAACCATTTTAGAAGAGATTCAAGACTTTCAGGTGGTATGAACAGGAATGTTAAGAGAGCAAGGGTAATTGAGCCAGTTCGAGCAGTACCAATGAATGCTGTTAGACCGCAGGGTTGTAGGAATTGTAGAAAGATGCATATGGGTGAGTGTCGGAAACGTTCTGGTGCTTGTTTCTGATGCGGATCTATGGAGCATAGGGTTAAGGATTGTCCCCGGGAACCAGATCAGGTTCAAGTTTTAGAGCAGAGGGTCGCTCAACCAGTGAGGGTTGGACCACAGTTTCCGAGAGGACGTGGGCAAGGCAGAGGTGGTAATGGAAACGGTCGAAGAAGAGGAGCGCCTGGAAGGGGTGCTGGATTTACTGAGGCTCGTCAGCCGACGTTGGTGTATGTAGCTCGTCGCCGAGAGGAGGGTGATGCACCTGACGTCGTAACTGGTACGTTTCTAATTTCCAGTATGCCATACACTGCGTTGATAGATGTTGGATCTACCCATTCATATGTTGCATGCCCTATATCTGGGTCGCTGGGTGTGCGCTCTGAGGAGACCGTGAGTGGGGTATCTGTACTAAGTCCTTTGGGTCACTCGGTTAGGGTAGATAAACTGTATAGAGATGTGCCTATAGAAACTCAAGGAAAAGTTTTCTTTGGAGATCTGATGGAGCTACCTTTCGGAGAATTCGATTTCATTTTGGGAATGGATTGGCTTGTTAAGCATAGGGCTACTCTGGATTGTGCTGCTAAGCGAATAATGTTAAAGACCACAAAGGATGAGGAGGTTTTGGTGATAGGCGAGTGTAGGGATTATCTGTCTAATATGGTGTCGGCATTGAGAGCCGATAAGTGGATTCGAAAGGGATGTGAGGCTTATTTGGCATTTGTAAGCCAATCGAAAACTAAGGGTCTGACAGTGGATAAAGTTAGAACCGTCAAGGATTTTCAAGATGTTTTTCTAGAGGAGCTTCCGGGTTTGCCCCCGAACCAAGAGGTTGAGTTTAGAATCGACTTGTTGCTTGGAATGGCACTGGTGTCCATTGCACCTTATAGGATGGCACCAAAGGAGTTGGTGGAGCTGAAAGCTCAAATTCAAGAGTTGTTGGATAGAGGCTTCATTAGACCAAGTGTGTCTCCGTGGGGAGCACCAGTATTGTTCGTAAAGAAGAAAGATGGGTCAATGCAGATGTGCATCGATTATCGGCAGTTGAACAAACTGACGATTAAGAACAAGTACCTACTGCTGAGAATCGATGATTTATTCGACCAACTTAGAGGAGCTTCAGTATTTTCCAAGATTGGCCTTCGATCTGGGTATCATCAGTAGCGGGTTAAGGAGGTGGATATTCACAAGACGGCATTCAGAACTCGGTATGGTCACTATGAGTTCTTGGTTATGCCATTTGGGTTGACGAACGCACCTGCGGCATTTATGGATCTGATGAATCGAGTGTTCCAGCCATACTTGGATCGATTCTGGTTTATTCTAAAACTGAAGAGAAGCATGATGTGCACCTTTGTATTGTGCTACAAGTGCTGAGGGAGAATGAGCTTTATGCGAAATTTAGTAAGTGTGAGTTCTGGTTGAGAGAGGTAACTTTCTTAGGGCATGTTGTCTCTACTGAAGGGATCAAAGTGAACCCTCGAAAGATTGAAGCGATTCTGGAATAGAAGCCACCGAGGTCAGTGTCGAAAATTCGAAGTTTTCTGGATTTAGCTGGGTACTATAGAAGGTGTGTGGAAGGATTTTCTGTGATGGCAGCACCTTTGACAAAGCTTATAAGGTAGGGAGTACCGTTTGTTTGGACTGAGAAACAACAGGAATCTTTTGAAAAGCTGAAAAAAGTTCTGACCGAGGCATCTGTACTGATTCAGCTAGAGTCTGGAAAAGATTTTACCGTATGCAGTGATGCATCACATGTAGGGTTGAGCTGTGTGCTGATGCAAGAGGGTAAAGTGGTTGCTTATGCATCACAACAACTTAAACCACATGAAGTTAACTATCCTACTCATGATCTGGAGTTGGCAGCGGTAATCTTTACGCTTACGATTTGGAGACATTACCTGTACGGAGAAAGGTGTATTATGTACACAGATCATAAGAGTCTTAAGTACTTGCTGACTCAGAAGGAGCTGAACCTTAGGCAGCGGAGTGGATAGAGTTGCTTAAAGATTATGACTGCGCGATTGAGTATCACCCAGGCAAAGCTAATGCGGTGGCTGATGCCCTAAGTCGTAGAACTGTATTTGATCTGAGAGTCATGTTTGCTCATTTGAGTCTGTATGACGATAGTAGTCTGTTAGCAGAACTGCAAGTTAGGCCGACTTGGATGGATGAGATTAAGGAAAAATAGTCGAGGGATGAGTCCCTGGTTTCTCGATTCCAGCAGGTTAAGAATGGGGATACTTCTGAGTTCGAACTGAATAGTGAGGGAGTTCTGTGTTACCGCGGTAGAGTTTGTATTCCGAAGGACTCTGACTTGAGGCAAGCAATTATGAAAGAAGCTCATGGAGGTCTGTGTGCTATGCATCCTGGAGGGAGTAAAATGTATCGCGACTTAAAAGAATTGTATTGGTGGCCTGGATTGAAGCGAGAGGTAACGGAAGTTGTGGGGAAATGTCTGACTTGTCAGCAAGTGGAAGCTGAACATCAATTACCTTCTGAACTTTTGCAGCCAGTGAAAGTACCACTTTGGAAGTGGGAGAGGGTAACCATGGATTTTGTGAGTGGGTTACCCTTGACACCGTCGAAGAAGCACTCGATTTGGGTAATTATGGATAGGTTGACCAAATCTGCTCATTTCATACCTGTCCGCACTGATTATTCACTTCAGAAGTTAGCCAAATTGTATGTGGCAGAAATAGTGCGACTTCACGGAGTGCCAGTGTCGATTATTTCTGATTGAGATCCTAGATTCACATCTCAATTTTGGAAAAAGTTGCATGAGGCGTTGGTTACGTGGTTGAACTTTAGTACAGCCTTTCATCCTCAGACTAATGGTCAGTCGGAAAGGGTTATTCAGATTCTGGAAGACATGTTGAGGGGATGCGTTATCGACTTTCGAGGTAGTTGGGAGGATTACTTACCGTTGGCAGAGTTTGCATACAACAACAGTTATCAGGCAAGTATTCAAATGGCTCCTTATGAGGCATTGTATGGGCGAAGATGTCATACACCTAGTTGCTGGACCAAGTTGGGTGAACGACAGGTTCTTGGACCTGAGTTGGTGGCAGATACTGAGGATAAGGTCAAGTTGATTAGAGACCGGTTGAAGGGAGCATCTAATAGACAAAAGTCATATGCAGATTTGAAGCGCAAGGAAATTGAGTACTCTGTAGGTGATATGGTCTTCCTGAAGGTTTCACCTTGGAAGAAAATATTAAGGTCTGGGAGGAAAGGCAAGTTAAGTCCGCGGTTCATTGGGCCTTATCGGATTCTTAAGCGAGTGGGTCCAGTGGCTTATCAGTTGGAGCTACCTCTAGAATTGGATAGGATTCATGATGCCTTTCACGTCTCCATGTTAAGGGGGTATCGTTCTGACCCTACTCATGTTGTGCCGGTTACAGAGATCGAGGTCCAAACAGACTTGACTTTTGACGAACAGCCTGTGCAGATTTTGGATCGAGATGTTAAGATTTTGATGAGGAAATCAGTTCCGCTAGTAAAGGTGCTGTGGTGTAATCATGGCACAGAGGAAGCTACTTGGGAGCCAGAAGTGGCGATGCGTCAACAATATCCTCATCTATTTGATTCAGGTAAAATTTCGAGGACAAAATTTCTTTAAGAAGGGTAGAGTTATAACGCCCCAATTTTCGGGTTTTCTGTGTTTCTGTGATTTTTAAAATTTGTGTGTGTTCTGGTTGGTTAAAATATATATTTTAGTAGGTTAGTGGGCCTTTGGAAAGCCCAAACTTAAGTTAAATTCGTGGTAGTCTTCGGAATTTTAATTTTATGAACAGGTGATGCAATTGGCATTTGGGCTTTTAAGAGTAAAGGGGTAAAAGATGACACAAAAAGGAGTGTGGTGTAGTGGCAAGGTGGCACCACTTAGGGGACAAGAAAGTGACGCCATAGAGGAAGCAAGGGGTCCAAGGTTTAAGTCTTGGCTCTTGCAATATATTTTGGCTTTTCTTTTCAATAAATCTGGAAGCAAGTAGGTGCGCTTTAAAGTTTAATGTGTTGGATTTATGACACAAATGAGTTGATGGCCTAGTGGTGGTGGCGTGAGTTGGCATGTAAGAGGACCTTGGTTTGAATCCCTTGGCACGCAAAGGTTGATTATTTTGCTATGTTGGGACGGTAAGAGTTGGTGTTGGTTTTAAACTCTAGTGATGGAGGGATCCCACATCGGGAAGCTAACATAAGAGTAGATGAAGAGCTGCCTTTAAATAGAGCAAACCATGAGGAGAGTAGGCATACCCTTCTGGGCTGATCCCTTTCGCTTTGTGACGTGCTCGTTTGGGTTGGGCGTCAGCTAAGAGTGTTTGGAGCGCGGATTAACTACAGTCTCCTAACAGGTGTGTATTTCGCATTACTCTAGCAGTAGGACGGCTATTTCAGGCCGCAATGGGCTGAAATGGGCCATGTTGTCCCAATGGGTCCGTAGGCCCAAGTAGATAAGTTGTAGAATTACCGAAACACCCCTGTAAGGTAAAATTACCGAACTACCCCTGTAGGGAAGAATTATTGAAATACCCCTATAGGGTAGAATTACCGAAATACCCCTATAGGGTAGAATTACCGAAATACCCTTGTAGGGTAGAAATACTGAAATACCCCTATAAGGTAGAATTACCGAGATACCCTTGTGGGGTAAAATTACCATTTTGCCCCTAGGGTGTTAAATGACTATTTTGCCCCTCGTGCGTAAATGACTAACTTGTGCGATGATTGGGTTACTTGACGTGGATTTATGTTAGTTATCATTAATTCGTAAGTCTAATGTGTTAGTGATCTATTGTAGGATTATCGCGTGGGAGATATCGTCATCAATCGTCATCAACCAGGTGTGTAAACAACACCCTCCCTTAGACTAATCGGTAAAAGCCGAAATACCAAAACGTTGGTATTTTGTGAACTCGCGAGCGTGCGAGCGCTCGTGAGACAGTTGTTAATGAATATGATGCATTTGGATGATTAGAGTGCAGAGTGTGCATTTTCGTGCACAACGATATTTTTGGGCTTAATGGGCCAAAAGCGAGCCAATGGGCCAACGGGCCCACTTTGGTAAAAAGACGAGGTAAGTGCTTCTGATTACTTGGTAAACGTTACAATAAGCACGAAACCTTAGCAATAGGTAATAATTACTGAAATACCCTTATGCATGCAAAATTATGATTTTACCCTTAAGGTTATTTTTTTCTGAAAAGTATGATGTTCTGTTTCTGTATACGTATGCCATGACATATTATTTCTGTTGCATGGGACATAGGTTAATATTGATGGAGGAAGCGTTCTGGCAGCCTCGCTGCAATCCGGTGGCCTCACCACATATATCTGTTCTGGTGACTTCGTCACAATATCTGGCAGCCTCGCTGCAATCTGGTGGCTTCGCCACATATATATATTTGTTCTGGTGGCCTAGCCACAATATCTGTATCTGGTGACTTCGTCACAATATCTGGCAGCCTCGTTGCAATTTCTATGGTGTGTAGCGGTTGGGTGGGTCGAGTAGTCTCCCCACATGATGTAAGGCTGGTACGGGGGTGTTATGGATGGCTCTGGGTTGGGATTTCTACATTCATGATATATTTGTTCTGTATCTGCTATGGGCCTATAGGTTTCATTTTGATTTCTGTACTGGGCCAAGGCCTAGATAAGTCTGACTCTAAGGTTTGATCTGTTTTGGGCTATGGTTGGGTTATGTTACACAGTGAGTTTACCGAACTCACCCTTTATTTTCATCTCAGTAGGAAATCCCCAACCATAGTGGGCTTGGAGCCGTGAGGGATTCGAAGTGGCCACATCATCTGCAAAGCTGGTTTTTTAAGTTAGTTTATTTTTATTATTTTTGTATTCTAATTTAATTTTGGGTTTTAAGTTGTAATAAGGCCGCTATTTAAATTTGTTTTTCCGCTATGGTTTTATTTTCTGATTATATTTATACTATGTCGAAACTGCTAGTGTTAGGCTACGCGGGTTTTCAAAATTAATAAACGTTTCCAAGACTCAACAAGCACAACAAATAGATAGCCTAAAGATTGATAAACCGACTTTTCATTTAACCGTTGTTTTTACAAAGACCACCCCAATCACTTAAACCAACGAATGCATACTAAGTCGTAAGTCCATGTGACACGTCAGATCTGGAAATAACGTCTGGGTCGGGTTTGGGGTGTTACACAAACTCACCGAATTAAATCACAAACAGAATTGGACAAAAAGGAGCCACAAATAACCACAACATTGATCAATTAACAAAACCCACCGTTTAATTGGAAATATAGTTCGAAGAATGTAGAGGAGAACGAAGGGAAGAAAAAAATGTAGAGGGGGAGAGCAACAGAGACAAAAAAATCAATTGAAGAAATTTTGGAAAAATAAAAAAATAAATTAAAAACCAACTTGATAATCCCAACTTCCCACTAACACCTCAATCTCACCCACTTTAAAATTTTAGCTTTACCGAAACACTAACAGTCAACCGAGCAAAAATAGATAAACACCCTCGCTCATACAAGGATTCGAACATGGAACCTCCCACACAGTGACTCCCTTACCACTCGAACCAATAGGCTCATTCTGATATGGTTTTACAGAAAATTTTATATAAGCCCACTCAACAAGGGTAAGCATTTGATCCAAAAATAACAAAATTGGAAAAGATTAGGCTTGAACCCAAGACCTCTCACACAAACCCAGAACTCTTAACTATTGAAGCAGATACACAGTTGTGTTAGATATTTATAGAAACAAAGATAAATTATTCAGGGCGTTACAACTTTTATGTTTTTGAGATTATTACAACTAGGTCCAGCTAGCTTGTACCTTTATTTTTTAATCTGTTAAAAATTTTGGAAGTTATCATTGATGAATCTTGGTTGTTTGTGATGATAATTATATATTTAAAGCTTTGATTTTGATATTTAGCTGTTTTGTGAAGTGATTTTTGTTAGATTTTGATTTAAGGATTAAATTGTTAAAATGTCAACATTTCAAGGTTTGATAGTGAATTTTTTGTGTAATAGAGACTGTTAAAGGGCCTAGAATAATCGATTCTAATCTGATTCTTAGGAAATGGTCAATATGATAATTTTTGGGTTAAATGACTAAATTGAAAAAGCTATAAAAGTTAAGGGAAAATGTGTAATTAAAGAAAATCTAAGGGTCATATATATTGAATGGAATGTGAGAAATGTATGAGATTAATATGTTGTATTTAATTATTATATAGATCAAAACTTGGATAAAACAGACAATAACAGAAGAAAAGGGAAAATAGCATATTAGTCTCTGCATATTGGATGGAATCGAATAGTGGGTAAGTTCATAGTATTTCAATATGTAAATAAAGTTTTACATGTAATATTATATTATTATCCTTTAATTGATATGTCTATAAATAATTATTGATGAATGCACTTACGTGCCACTGTTTGTACTTCAGTACCCATGATTGCACTTACGTGCCCCTTTTCGTACTTCGATACCCCTGATTGCACATGCGTGCCTTTGTTTGTACTTCGGTACCGTTTATTGCATATACGTGCCTCTATTTGTACTTAGGTACCCCTAAATGCACTTACATGCCCCTATTTATATGCTGGTAACGTGAATCAAATAGAATGTGAATTGTATCTAATATTATTTAGGTTAAATGTTATACTATGTTCTTACTAAGTTGTGTAAGCTTATCGATTCTTATGGATTGTTTTATAGATAATTATTACTGACATTTTGGAGGGACCAATCAACCGGATCACACTATCCATTATAGTTGGTAGTTTTTGTATCTTCTAGGGTAGTGGCATGTATATATAGATGAATATATGGTTGAAATGTATAGGGTGGTTTATAATGGTGTTTGGATGAATATATCTAAATGGTAATTTGGTATGTTTGTGCCTTGATGTTTATGTATGGTTGATGGACTTATAATGTTTGTTTAGGTAAGTCATTTTGGTCAGTATTTGATAATTGACGTATATGACATTTTTGTATGAGATATTGGTTTGGAAATGGTCATTTATGATATGTTTTAGGCCCATAATAGAATGAGGTATTTATGCATAGAATTAGGTGATGTTAATATATTTTGATAAATGTTGTTTTGTTATAATTGTGGTGTCTTTGAATGTCATACTGGTTAGTTGAATTAGGGTCTTGAATTGTTATCTTTAAGTATGCATGCGTGGTAGTTTGAACCCTTTAATGTGTGTGTAAATAGTTTGGATGGTTATGCATGAAATGGCTTTGAAATGGCTTTATTTTAGGTAAATTTTGGGTTCACATGGCTTGGGACACAGGCGTGAGTCATAGCCATGTCAGACACACGGCCTGGCGACATGGTCGTGTGTTATCTGAGGATTGTTTAGGGTTTAAGTCAATGAGTTACACAGCCTAACACACAGCCTGGCACATGGGCATGTAGGGCAACTCAGAGAGTTACACGGCCTGGCACACATGTGACATGGCCGTGTGACTGTACTCAGAGGGTTACACGAGTGAGGACACGGGCTGGGACACAGCCGTGTGTCCCTTGTTCAAATGTTACACAGCCTGGGGTGATTTCACATGACCGTGTAACCCTTGTTTTTAAATTATGCTACATTTTCCTAAACTTTTCATTTTGTTTCAAATTAGTCCCGAATTACTTCTAAGTTATTTTTAGGGCCTCGAGGGCTCAATTTAGAGACGAAAACGAAATGTATGAGAATGAATGGTTTATGATATATTTAAATTATTGAATGTTATGATGTTTTCAGGTTTTCGGTTGATCTATAATACTCTGTAACCCTAATCTAGGGATGGATAGGGATTAGGGGTGTTACATCTAACACAACATCATCACTATTATTCAGCATATTTAATATGCCCACAACACAATAGAATCCACAATAGCCATAACAAATGTCTCATATCACAATATTGCATCACAATAATCAATCTATAAATATTCTCACAATCACATAGTTTACCAAAAATAAAATAAGGGAAATAGAAAGGTTACACTCGAAACTTAGGATAGGGATTTAGATTATTCCTCAGCTCCCAATTAACACTATGAATCGTGTCTACTAGCAGCGATCCCAAACACTCATTGATTATACTTTCGTCAAAAAGTCGAAAGCTTAAACTAGTTTTTCCTTACCTTTTGCCTTGCTCGAAGAAGGTTCCAATGGTTCTAGTGCTTTACACATAATAATTAGACAATATACACAATCAATATTCAGCCAAAGACTCACTTAAGCCAACTAAAAATGCAAGACTAAGCTATCTTTCTCATGAAATTGAAATTTTGAGTAACAAACTTGAAACTCAAATATCTTCCTCTATACTTAATATTTTCACCTACAATCGATTTCGTTCATCTAATTATTCACTTACGACTAATTATCAACCTTTAAACAACACAAAACTACTCAATTCTTGGTATCGACTTTTTCGACATGTTTATGGCAATTTAAATGAATATTCATTGAAACGTTCGAAATCTTTAACGAAACTTTAAATAAAGTTCAGAAACCTTCTAATCATGTACAAAAAAGTTGACAATCACTTTGAAATCACATTTTTACCCTAAATCTTGAAATCTACCATTAATGAGCCAATTTTCGGCTATTATTCAAATCATGTGATTTAATGGCTAAAAACTTAGTTTTAAAGACTAAATAACATTTAAAACTATTTAGGAGTTGAATCAATATCTTAGACGATGAAAAATCGAACATTTGATCAAAAACCCAAAAACTCACAAGCTTGACAATAGAGAAATCAGTGGTGATTTTGGGTACTTTTCTTGGTATTTAATGGAGGTTTAAGGCTTTAATGTTGATGGAAATCAAGAGATTATAGTTTAGAAATCAAAAATAAATTGGAAAAGTAAGAGGAAACAAGGGACGGCATGCACAAGCTTGGAGAGAAAACTATTGTGAATATGAAATTATAAAGGGGGTTTTTAGGTTGAATTTAAAAATCCGGTCTAATTGCCTCTTAAAAACTCTAAGTTTTGACTCTTTTATAAACCAGTCATCTTTTCAAAATTGAAGGTCTTTAAAACTTTTTTTCAGAAATTGATTAAATTTTCTAAAAACCATAGTAAAAAACATTACCGATAAACCATGTTGCAAAATTTCGAACACTCTAAGGCTCAAATTCCTAAAATACCCCTAAAACTCCTAGGCCCTATTTTGGGGTGTTACAATGATTCAATACAAGATTCTTTCTAATATTTGTAACATGAAGTACACTGTTAAGGGCAAGAAGTTTCCTAGAGGTCATTTTCAGAATGAATTTTCTTATGCCAAGTACTTTTGAAATAGATGCATTCTTGATGTAGAGTTGTTCTCCACATACTTCTTTCTAATTTGAAAACATCTTTCTTTCAGGATAAGCATGTCTTGTGGCACCAATATCGATCAACCATTGCTCAAGATTATTGATAAAGTTAACCTCAAAGATAACTACTGACAAGTTCATTTCTGAAACTTCCTTTAAAAGTTTTTTCACTTCCTTAACATGGGCTTGATCTCATTGACTTTCCAGAATAAGGTTATTTTTGTAATCTTTGGCTTGATGACCATTTTTTCTTTGCATGCAAAGCATTTTCCATGAAATTTCTTAGAAATGCTTTTTCCTTTTATGGTAAGCCTTTTATTTTGGATTTTATTGTGGTTTTTAGCCATATGTTCAACCACTTTTTCCTTTAAGACCATTAAAGAATAATTTTCATTCTTCATGGACAACTTATTGTCCTCCCCTAAGTCCCATTTCCTTGTGCTTATGTTTAAGGTAGTTCTTGAAATCATTCCAAGAAGGAGGAAATTTTTCAATAATTGCATCAACTTGAAAACATATGCGTAAAACCATACCTTCAACAAGAATTTAATGCAATATTATTTTAAGCTCTTCAACTTGGCTTATTATAGTCTTTGAAACAACCATCTTAAAGTCAACAAATTTTCCAACAATGAATTGTTTCAAGCTCACATCTTCGAGCTTGTACTTTCAATCCAAAGCCTCTTATAGTGCCTCTTCTCTATTAATGGACCAATAACACCATAAAGTTTATTGGCCAAGCCATTCAAAATGTAATTCTTGCATACGAAATCATTATGCTTCCATGCCTCCACAACAACGACCATTGTGGAATAAGATTTTGTTTTCAAGAGGTTCAGTTCATCCCCAACTAAGAACTTAGCTAAGTTTAAGGTGGTCAAATAGAAAATCATTTTTTTCCATCGCTTACAGTTTGTTGCATCTAACTTTTCAGGTTTCTCACCGTGCACCAATAAGGGTAATAGTGGAATTCTCCCTTCCGAAGAAGTCTTAGCCGTATTAGTATCAGAACTTTGAACATAAGCCATGTTTTCTAAAAATCAATATAAAATTTTTTATTAAATTTTTTTGGTAATCCAACAAAGTAAACAAATAAGCAAAATAATTTTTTTTCCTTAAGAATGTTAGGAAAATTAATAATAAAATATAATTTTCTATAATTTGTAAATTATGTTGAAACTAAATAATGATTATAATAATGAACTTACTTGGAAGTAGCACATTTATTGGTCGAGAATATATTTGAAGAATAAGATTAATGTTGTTACCAAGGATTAAACCCTATATCATTAAAGTGAAATTGCTTCACTTGGTTCACATGATTTTGATGCAATTACCTCCTAGAACTTCAACAACATCTCAAAGAATTGTGCACACCTTGAAGGTCAATGAACTTACGAAATTTTAACTCAATTTTCTCTCCACAACCATAATATAAATAAACTCTTTAAAAAAACTTAAAGTTCTTGTTTTCTTTTGAAAATGGATGATTCTATAATAGAGACATGCATCATATTTATTGTAACATCCAAAATTTTAGCTTAAAAGAATGTGAAAATATTTTAAAGATAAGTAAATAGCCCAGTGGTTAAAAGAAAAATAAGGAAGCAAGGTAATTAGATCAAGGTCTCAAGTTTGAATCTCTTCCCTTAAAATATAGCTAAATTTTGCTAAAAAATTTCCTTCTCCCATTTTTGGGCCACCCATACTTAGTAAACCTAGGTATAAATATCACATTTATTTATTATTTTCAACCTTTGGTCATTCTTTTTCAGCCTCAGCCGCCCTACCCCCTTCTTGTAACACCCTTAACCCGTATCCGTTGTCAGAATAGGGTTACGAAGCATTACAAGAGTTTATGTTTCAACTATCAAAAATTTTAACCATTTAACAACTCAACATCAATCATAGCAAAATCAATCAATATAATTCATATTTTCTCTTATACGAGCCCTCAAGGCCCTAAAAACACATTAGAAACAAGTTAAGACTTAATAGGAAACATAGAGAATTTTTCAAAAAAGAAGAAATTTTTCAAACTGCAGGGGTCAAAAGGCTAAGACATATGCCCGTGCCTCATGCCGTGTGGGCATTCGAAATAGGGACACACAGTCGTGTCCCAGCTCGTGTCCATACCCATGTCCGTGCCCGTGTAACTCCCTAACTTGGGTTACGCGGCCAAGCCACACACCCATGTGTCAAGCCATGTAACTCTCAAAATGAAACCTTTAAAAACCTATAGGGGACACACAGTCGTGTCATATGACACACAGCTGAGACATACGCCCACATCTCTGGCCGTGTGGACGAAAAATAGGTCATTTCTAAGCCAATTTTCTCACCTAATCATGCATACAAAACCAATTTCCACATGTAAACAAGCATTCAAAATCCACCAAATAATGTATCAACAATCTAAATCAATAAGGTATATGTTCATACAACCAATATACCTAAAAGGCAGAATCACAACAATTAAACATGTATAACCATATGCATAGTTTAGCCAAAACTTACCATTTTGTTCACATATCAAATCCACACTCATACTACCAAATTGACCATTTAACATTTAGCTCCGTTAGCCATATATGTCAAATACGTTCCATATACCAAAATGACCACATTTAACCATGTCAAAGAACATATCGTTACATACATTTTAAATACCATTTCAACTTCCATCATTTAAGCATTATAAGGACTACAAAATCAACCATCATAAGGCCAGATACATATATAAACCTAACAACCATTTCAATCACTCAAAATACCATAATTTCAAGCCAAACCATAATGGCAATAATATCAACCAAAACAACTATACATGTGCATATTTAAATAGTTATCACGTAACTTGTTTTCATACCAAAACATAACATAATTGATACATAACAACCATACCATTTTGGCCATTTAAAGATACATTAACACATACCAATTTTGGTCATTTCTAAGCATACACCAATTTAACCATATTAACCACAACCAACAAGATATCAATAGTACCTTAAGTACCTCAAATCCAAAGCAACATTACATGACATAATCACCGACCAAGATGACATATATATATACCAAACTCATCAATTAAACATTAAACATAGTCCACCTATACATGCCATTATAACCTTAAGCAAGAGAAATGAAAATAAGCCCTTGACCTTATAAGCCTTTATACGTTATACGTAAACCCGGAGAAGACTTGCTTTTCCTCGAAAGCAACCTATAACCAGCTTTATTAAAATCCCTTTGCCTAAGATGAGCCTACTCACCTAAAGGATGCAAGCACTACAAGAAAACAGACTTTTAACGGTGTTTTTGTTAGCCTTTAGCGGTGCTTTTAAGCGCTGCAAAAACTATTAGAGGCGTTTTCCCAAGCACTACAAAAAACGCCGCTCTAGGTAACGCCGCAAAATTTGGCGGCGTTTATCTGAAAAAATGCCACAAAAGATCACGACTTTTAGCAGCGCTTTTTTCACAAATGCCACTATTTTTGGCAGATTTGAAATGTACATTTTCCACCAATATCTAACCCTTCCTGCATTAAATCCAACCAAAAACAGCAAATATAGCATGAAATCCAACCAAAAATAGCAAATATAGCATAAAAATACAATAAAAAACATTAAATCTAAATGATACTTCAAATTCAACGAAAGATCTATGATGTAAATTAATAAATTAAGTATAACTCAAAATATTCTTACAATAATGTTAAATGTGACAATGTTAAAAACATTCTTACAAGGAGAAAACTAATGTCTAAGATAGCGGATTTTGCGACTGCTGAAACATCTGCATCATTTGCTGAAGCTGTAGCTAGAGCTCATCATACTTTCTGCTCTGCTCTACTGCCATTGCTGCTGCCTCTACCTCCCTCGCTACTGCCGCTGCCTCCCTCTCTGCTGCCTCTGCTCTAAGTTGTTGCTGGAGTTCTTCATATTTTATTTAAACCTCGGCAATTTGCTCAACTGCGTTCGCTTGCATCTGAGCTATCTGGTCTCCTAACCTCTAAACTTCAGCTTGAGCTTGACTCCTGGAAGGTATGCATTGCTGGGAGCCGGATCCAAAATATTGGGTCGGGGTAACACCAGATCCTTAAAATCGAACCCGACCGTACCTTTCAGGACCCAAAACTTCAGTGATAATTCTGTTATCAATGTTCTCAAGATTAACAGAACTATCAGTCGAAGCAATTGCGTCATACTCCGCCTTCTCCACCTTTAGTTTCTCCTAATAAATCAATCAAAGAGTTAGAAACGAAATATATAATAAAAAGGAATGCAACATAACATTATTTAAAACTACTAACGATGAATTAAACCATTATAATTAAACATTATAAATATTTATAATAAATCAAATTTTATTAAGTAAATATACCATAATTTATCCTACTCCGGATGTCATAGGAGATTCATCTTTCTTCCTATGCGTAATCTCAAAAAGCTGAAGGCGTCCAAATTTTTGACCTGACGAGACTTCCTACAATATAGTAGTAAAAATATTATTTAATAGTAGAAAGTCATTAATATTTGACAGAATTAATAAATTCATAATACCTCGGCCTCAGCTACTGAAGCAAAACTTCTCGACCCTGCCGTGTGCGTGAATTTTTGTTTTTGCCTGCTACTTGTTCCAACTCACTCACGGTCCTACATAATGAAATTATTATTACGTATATAGAAAACACTATATAAAAGAGTTTGGAAATACGTAATACCTCTCCTTTCTTTGAATTTCAGAATCTAACCGCATCTTCCCATTGGTACCTCAGCATTCCCGGCAGGACATTTCTCAATTTTTCCTAGAGGCTTATGTCTTTCTTAAAATATAGTTTTTTTCAAATTGCTTTTATGGTCTCTCCATTTTTTACCCAATGCCTTCTTAATATAGTCATCGGAGACCTCTAAAGAAAATCTCTCCTAAAAAAACATAAGTTTAGAATGTAAATATAAATGAAAGTTAAATCGAAGTATTATAAATTACTTTAACGTTTTGTTACCTTAATATTATCGAGAGTCTGATTTTTGTTGCTATCAGGCATGTAATACCATGATTCGTAGTTGATGGGCAACATATTGGCATTTCGTGCTATAATGCCAAAATAGCCTGCTAAAAGTCGAGCTTCAGATCCAACAGCTGACCATGACTATTTCTACTTACTTTGACACGCTCGACAGGATTTAATTCGTATAAATCTTTAAGTAGCATACGTCCTCAACCTCTGCGCGTCCCACCACTTTCAAATGAAAAATTATATATTATTATATTAAAATTGAAAAATAAATCAATAATAAAAGTCAACACACATGTAAAATAAATTTAACATTACTTTGAAATTCTGCAGGCTCATCAAGTGTCTCCGGCACATTCAAAGATCCAACAACTGTCTACTGTTCACTATTTGCTTCTTCCGAATTTAGAGTATTCTAGACAATACTTAAATCTCGTAATCTTCTTCTATGCATTTTTCCTGCAATACACATAAAATAGTTGAAATTTTAGTAACAAATTACAACAATAATAGTACATGTAAAATAGTTAAATTATATAACATGACCAAGATTAAAATATAGTATTACATATAATTAAAATATCGTAAAATCTTACTATATCATTATTCGTAAATATCTTCATCTACATCATGTCGAACCCATTGATGTTGTGTACTAGCACGAGGGATATTTTCATCTAAGTTTTGTTCTGGAAAAGGCAATGTTTCTAATCTTTTGACGATGTCATCTCTACTTCCATTACCCATGTCAAACAAGTCTCTAAGGGTGGTCCGGAGTACAACATACCAACCCTCATCAGTTAGATCTTTCGAATAAAAAACTTGTTTCACTTGAGAAGAAAATACATATGGCTCATCCATCAATTGTTGTCTAGTGTGAATCAAGCGAGAGAAATTAACCATTTTAAAACGAAATTGATTTTTGTTAATTCCACGAGCAGTATTAACATCAGCCCAAACACACCGAAATAAGACAACTTTCCATCTGCCATAGTAATCCAACTCAATAATGTCGGTAAGAAGTCCCTAATACTCCACATTACCCTCAACCGGATTATTGTCCCTAGCACTAGCATAACTTGTAATTGAAGAATTAACAAAAATTCCACAATTTTGAGTTCTCCTCATTCTCTCGCGATATTTTGTATGAAATCTGTATCTATTGATAAGGAAGGCATTATATCTTTTTATTACTCTGTTCGGTCCTTAGGAAAGCCATTCAACTTTGTCATTGACGTTCTTCCCACTCCAAACCTATTAAATCGAAAGTAAATTGAGAAATTATAAATGTATTATGTAAAAACATTCTTATTTGATTACCTAAATTTCGCGATTATATGTAACTTATTAACTTCAGTTACATACCGTTTGGCTTAACCATTCATGAAAAGATTCTGTGAATAACTTATTAATCTCTCGATGTTGTAATCTTCGAGAGCATGCACAAGATCTTAAAATTTGTTTGTACTCACTATGTTAAAAACAAGTTTAATTGGTTAGAAAAATAAACAAATCAAAACGATGAATATGTGAGGAAATTTTAGAACTCACTTGCATAACGGATCAATTGAATCATGGTGAAAAACTACATATCGATGTGCTTGTATCCATGATATATCATCTAATTCTGCAATTTCAACTTTGCCGATTGGTTCTCCATAACTTTGGAATAAATAAGTTTCGGCCAAGTTATGATCATTGAGCCCAGCATTTCTACTTGGTCTATTCAATCGTGTTTCAACATCTTCTAAATATCTAGAACAGAAGGTCATGCACTCCTCTGCCAAGTAGCATTCAGCAATTGATCCTTCTGGATAACGCTTATTGCGACAATAAGACTTTAATTTGCTTAGGAACCTAAACACGATATACAATATTTATCAAAAGCTGTAACTAAATGTATAGAGGTGAATGAATGAATACTTAACAAATAAATGAGCACCTTCTATAGGATACATCCATCGATAAAAAATCGGTCCATCAAATATTGCTTCGTGAGGGAGATAGATTACCAAGTGCACCATAATAGTGAAGAATGAAGGTGGAAAGATCTTCTCCAAATTACATAAAGTAAAAGTGGCTCGATCCTGTACTTTCTCAAGTTCTTCAACATCCAAAACTTTACCACAAATAGCTTTCATTATATTGGATAGTTTAATTATACAGAACGTTACATTTTTTGACATACAGCATCGTAAAGAAACTGAGAGTAAATATCTCATCAAGATGTGGTAATCATATGATTTTAATGAATATAATCTTTGATCTTTAAGACTCACACATCGAGATATATTTGACGCATATGCATCTGGGACTTTTATATCCTTCAACACCATGCAGAACACTTCTTTCTCTTCCTTTGACATTGAAAAAATAGAAGGCGACAACCGATATTTCCCATTTGGAAGTACTTGAAGATGAAGATCATACCAAATTCTCATGTCAACTAAATCAAGTTGACCCTGAAGATTGTCTTTTCATTTTCCATCGACATTCAAAATTGTACCAATTATGTTCTCGTAGAAATTCTTCTCAATATACATGACATCAAGATTGTGGCGTAATATGTTGTGCTCCCAATAAGGCAACTCAAAAAAAATACTCCTTTTTTCCACAAGTCCGCCTCATTAGGATCATCCTCTTCATCAAATTCATCCTCAAATTCATCCCTCGATCTTCTCTTTGTTTGCGTGTTAGGTGGTTAATTCATCTTCCCATAACTAAAATTGATATCTTTTAACATAAACAAGATTTCAGATCCAATGGTCTACTCAGGAGCTCCTTTGTACTCTTCAGTACCGTCAAATAGAGTCCTCTGAAATCTAAATTTATGATTTCCGTCTAACCACCAACGATGGCCCATGTAAGAGAACTTCTTCCCATTATACAACCACTTCGAACAAGTTTGCGCAACATAACAAGGACAAGCATAACGTCCTTTAGTACTCTAACTAGATAAATTAGCATAAGCTGGGAAATCATTAATTTTCCACAATAAAACTGCACGTAAATTAAAGTTCTCATTTCTCAATATATCATATGTCTCAACACCCGACCATAACTGTTTTAACTCTTCAATAAGTGGCTGCAAATAGATGCCAATATCATTTACTGGACCTTTCTCTCCAGGGATAATCATTGATAAAATAAATGAAGATTGCTTCATGCAAATCCATGGAGGCAAATTGTAAGGAACAAGCACTACAGGCCAGGTACTGTACGAAGTACTCATGATTTTAAAAGGATTAAAGCCGTCAACTGCTAGCCCAAGCCTCACATTCTGAGGATCGCTTGCAAAGCTTGGAAATTTACTGTCAAATGATTTCCAAGCTAAAGAATCCGCAAGATGTCTTAATAATCCATCATCGGTTCGTTGATCATTATGCCACCTCATAGAATCGGCTGTCTTTGGCGACATGAAAAGCCTTTGAAGTCTTGGTATTAGGGGAAAATATCGCAAAACCATGACTGGCTTCTTTCTTAACTATGCCCCACCTTCATCCGTATTCACATCTTCTGTATTCCTATCCATCCAACAAGACTTACCGCAAACATGACAGGACTGTTGGTTTTTCAGATCACCCCAGTACAACATGCAGTCATTTGGGCAACTATGAATTTTATCATACCCAAGGCCCAAATCTTTTATTAGTCTCTTCATATCTTGACAAGACTAGGGGATTTTTGCAAACGGAAACATCTCTCTCAAAAACTCTAGCAGCATTGTAAAAGAGTTTTCGGTCCACCCTCCCAAAAATTTTAAGTGAAATAGACGAATGCAGAAGGACAATTTCAAGTATTTTGATCCCTCATAAAGTTCTTCGTTCATTTCGTTAAGTAAATTGTATAACTTTGCCGCTTCTTCATTTGGCTCCTCATTAGGTGCACTTGTTCCCATTTCGCAAAAAACATTTCCACCAATATTACAATCATCGGATGCAATAAAGTCAGGTGGAAACGATTGCTCACCATGACTGTGCATATTAAATGCATCCCGCAACATACCTTCCATGTCATCTTGTCTAGCATACTGGTGGTAATCAGTATCAGGATAAGTCAGATTAATCGTTGAAGAAGTTCCACTAGATGTCCACTCTCCATGGAAAATCCATTTTTTATACCCCTGAATAAATCCATCAACAATTAGATGTTCGTAGACAACTTCACGAAAATGCCAATTGATGTTGCCACACTTTTTACACAGGTAAAGAATCATATTCTCTTGGCTTGCATTTTGAAATGCAAAATTTAGAAAAGTTTGTACTCCATTTCGATAGGCGTTACTTACCTTTGACAATTTCATCCAACTCCTATCCATTTCGTAGTTCTTGAAGTCTAAACTTGACAATAAATTACACGAGTAAGTTGTTTATTTATAAGTATAATTAAGTTATGTGAGTTATGTGAGTTATGTGAGTTATGTGAGTTATGTAAGTTATGTAAGTTATGTGAGTTATGTAAGTTATATAAGTTATGTTAGTTATGTGAGCTATGTAAGTTCAAGTATATATTTTACGTACTAGTGACGTATTCAACTATATATATTTTTAAAATCTTATAAATTTTACACATTAATAATTTACACAGTATAAATTCTTATATATTAAAATGATATAATATTTTAATTATTTTCAGCATTCCATTTTCTTAGATTTAATATGTTCTTATATATTAAACTTGACAATAAATTTATTACTTCAGCATTCCATTTTTTATACCTGGGAAAAAAATAATAAAAATAAAATTTGACGATGTGGAAAATCACATGGAAAAAAAATATTTTAATTAAATAATATTTATAAAAATTATATTAATTAAATAATATTTAAATAAATTAATCTAAATTATATTAATTAAAATAAGATTGAACCTTGTTTTAATATAGACATGTCTTTTGCTTTTATTTGACAAATCACATGTGCAGTTAAAATATAGATGTATAATAGTCCACACTTAATTTAATTTATGTTTTACAAGGCATCTTTTCTTAAGTACATGTTAAAGCATTGTGTGAACATCCGTATTTAGCTTAAAAGCTATGATTTATTTTGAATAAAAAGTTTAACGTAAATGATAAAACGGACGATAATATTTGTGATAAAACGTATGAGAATATTTCAATAATAATTTAAATTTAATTATAAAAATATATAAAATATTTTATTAAATATTTGTATAGGAGATGGGATATATTATACTAATAATTTGATTTATTAAAAATCGTGATAGAAATATTGAAATATTAAATCACAAATTACAAAAATAGGGTAGAAAAAATTCACGTGGCAAGCATACATGTAGAAAGGTAAAATATTATTAAAAGGTTGCAAATTGAGCAGAAATGATCCCTTTTACATTATTAATGCAAGTAAGAACATACACATTGGAACCAGTAGCAAAGATCCCCAAGCGAAGCGAGGCAAATGAAGTGGAAGTTGGTGTACTTGTGCAAACATGTGTGTGATATCTAGAAACTGTCAATTTTAATCTCAATGCCAAGAAAGGTATATATACCTAATTATAAATTGTACTTAGCTTGGCAGATTTCAATGGAGAGACATCAAATAAAGATTTAGCCTATACTAAACATACATACCTTTTAGAAATTGTAAATTGGATGGTAGGGTCGATTCCAGGAAATTAAATTACACCTGCAAACAATGAACAGCCATGAAATTAAAAAATAATCTAAGGATAAAGAATGAACAACAAACATACACCTGCATTTTATGATGTAAAGCATGCTAGTTGCGACTCCAATGGATAATCTTAGTTGTCTATGTGGTTTGCCATTTTATGATGTAAAGCATGCTAGTTGCTACTCCCATGGCTAATCTTAGTTGTCTATGTGGTTTGCCATTATAAATTGAGAGATTGATCATCACTACTATATGTAACTTTTAAGCCTTTGTTTTTCATGATGAAACTAACATAATGATACAAGTGCAATATGATAATAAATTGTTAATTAAGTTCCTTTTTCTGCTTTTAATACATATAACACTTTTTATTGACAAAAGGGCTTGGAGATGCAACCCAAAGTTCGAAATTCGAGGAACTAGGAATATGTTTTAAGAGATAGTGAAGGACAATATGTTTGAGCTCAACAAATTATACCAGGTACCTAAAACGTGGTTTACTATCATTTACTTCAATCTCAATGTTGGCTTTTGGAAAGACACCAAGCAGCAAGTTGCCAATTGCTATGTTTCTTATGGAATTTAAATATAAGTCCCTATACTTCAATTTTTGAGACATTGAGTTTGTACTTTTTTTTATTTAAAAATCTTGGTCTTGCCATTACAATTGATGATGGGTTGTTTTAAAAAAGTAGAATAAATCTTTTAGCCCTTATGATTTACAGTTTTTTTTTATCAATTTGGTCAAACTCTTTAAAAGTACATAAACATTTTAAAAAATGTTTTACAAATTATTTTTTTCTTCGTATTTTCAATAAAAATATAAAAATAATAATAAATTGTGAAAAATAAAAATAAAATAAAAGAATTTTTAAAAAGTAATTTAATTGTTAAAACCATTTCTTTTGTAATTGTTTATGAGTTGGACCAAATTGACAAAAACAAAACTGTAAATCATGAGGATTAAAAGAGTCATTTTACCTTTTTTATAATATCAAAAGTGAATAAACAGAATTCCACACATCCTACCAAGATTTTTAAATTAAAAAATGTATACATAGGGAAATATTTTTAAATTAATATTCACATACCTCTTAGAAATTGTAAATTGGATGGTAGCGTCTATTCCAGCAAATTACATTACACCTGCAAACAATGAACAGCCATGAAATTAAAAATTAATCTAAGGACGAAGAAGAATTAAATAAGTTAAAAACATGATCCATTAATGTATTTTCTTCTTTCTTCCTCTCATCAGGACATCACTGGTACACATTATTAATTATAGCTTTAAAATACTAAGTCCATGCCATGATAACATAGGGGTGATACCAAAATGCAACTAAAACAATTATCGAGTCCAATTAAATTTAATGGACACAAGGTCAAATTTAGAACTGTTACCAGTGGTGATACATCGCTAATAACATTAAGAGCAATGCATAAACAAACATCCACAACAAGTGCACAATAAGCACTAAAGCATTAAACTCCTATGGCACTAGGAGAACATCAAGATTAGACAAGCACAAAAATAGCAAACATCATACATAGAAATAAAATTAGAAAGATTAAATTCCAAGGAATTGCAGCATATTTTAACCTACTAATAAATATAGGTTCCCTTCCTTGCACACAAATTTTCATCATACTTTTACATTATCCAAGACTTTGAAAAACTTAGAAGGTCAGAATAAGTTCATATCACTGATTATACCATTAGAAGGTAAAAATTGGAAAGTGTGAACTCATTTATATCAGCAGCAAATACAAAACTCAGCTGGTTACAATTTAAGATTAAGGCTTTTTGAACATGCTTGCCATAATTGCAAATGATACTGCTTCAAAATCAAACAGAAAATTGCATAGAAATTTTCATGCTTTATGCTAATGCAAGCTTCAAAGACCATAAAAGTAAAAATATATCAATATATCATAGAGATTCATTTCACAATAAAGTTGATGGGAATGTACAAGCCAGAAACCAAATCGCCAAGATTAGTAAAAATATGTATTCAATTTCTTTGTATTCTACTATGTAACGACCCGAATTTTACTGTTACCGAAAAAGTGTATTTTTGGGTCTCCATTTCTGAAAAACGGATTCGTAAATATTTATTAAAAATATTTACAAAGTAAAATGAGTGGTTAATTAGAGTTTAATTAAGTGGATTTAATTTAATTAAGAGTAATTAAGAAAAAGGACTAAATTGAATAAAGGATGAAAGTTAAATTGTAGATTAAAAGAAAATGAAGAGGACCGAAATGGAAATTATTCCATTTGTCCTAAGTGAGGCGGCATAAACATAAAAATCTGAGTTTTTTATGTGATAAAATATATATTAAATTATTATTATTAAAAGTAAAGTAAATAAAAAGGAAATAAAGGAAAGAAACAAAAGAATAAAAAAGAAGGAAGGAAACAGAATAGCAGGAAACGAAACAGAGAAGAAACAGGGGAGAAAGAAAGAAAGAAAAGAAAAAGGGAAAATAAGGTTTTAAAGGTTCCAAGTTAATTTGGTAAGTCAATTTAGCCCCTTTTCTTATGATTTTTGAGTTTTTTTGGAATCCAAGAGATAAATAGTACTTGTTTTAAGTAGAAATTTTGAAAGTCATTAGATTTCTAAGTTTGGTTCATGTTGAATAAAATGATGGAATTGGGGGTTTATTTGATAGAAATTTTGATTGGAATTGGATAAAGGATTGAATCGTAAACTAAGCTATAAGTTTTGAGTTTTAGGGATTAAATGGAAATAAATTCGAAATTATGAAAATATGCTGGAAATTTAATAGTTAAGTATGAGTTTGGACAAAATTTGAATAGAAATAAAGTATGAATTAAGATAGAAAAGTAAGAGAATTTAGTTAGGATTAAATTGAAATTAAAGTAAATCAACATTTTGCACTAAAACTGTTTTAGACAGCAGCAGTAGTCTAACTTTGAAAAATCATAAAAAATTATAGAAATCGAATTAGAATATGAATAAAATATGAAATTAAAGATTTTTTGGTCTAGTTTCTTATAGAAGAAACAATATAAGCAATTGAATTGTAAATTATGAGATATAATGAATTTTTTGAGACAAGGTCAGAATGAATTCGGGTTCCCCTGTTCTAACTTTGGAAAATCACCAAAAATTGAATAAAAATAATTAGAGGCTTAAAGTTATATTTTTAGAATCCCTAATGAGTCTATTTTCAAGATAAATCAATAGAAATATTATCCTAGTTCTGTACTATGAGATAATTAATTTTTAGTGAAGAAGGGATGAAACTGTCAGACAGCAGAATAGGGGTGAATTTAAAGAATAAACTGTACTTAATGGCTAAACCAAAAATTCTGAAAATTTTATTGTAAGAAGATTTGTGAGTCTAGTTTCAGGAAAAATTAGCGGATCTTAATTTAGAATTCTGTAACTCAAGATATGAATTAGTAATGTATTAATGATTATGAATTGTATTAATTTCGTAGTCAATGTGGTACCGGAAATCTCGGCTAAGAAAGGACAAGACAAAGTCAACGGGAGTTAGCTCGAAAATTACGGTTTGTATTTCTATAATCTGAACTTAGTTATTATTTGTTATATTTATATACATATGGCAATTGTTAGTGTTAGAATTATGATGTTTTACAATTGGAATGGATTGATTTTGGTATGCGATGAATTTATTGAATTTATATTGATTGAAATTATTTTGATTGAATTTATATTGATTGAATTATATAATATATATGATTTATGTAGAAATTTGAATATTGAATGAATGTTATATTGAAAAATATATTGATTGGAAATATGAGGAAATTGATATGAATATATGAGATTGTGATATTTGAATATTTGATATTGAAAAGTGAATTGAATTGTATTGAATTATGAATTAATGTGAATAATTGAAATATATTGTTGAATTGAATGAAATTGTATGAATTATGAAAATGGGTGAATATATGTGATTATCAGAATGGTATATTGATGAAAGAATTATTAAATTGAGAAAGTGAATGAAATACCCTATTAACTAGTCGGGCTGAGTCGGATATAATTGGCATGCCATAGGATCTGGAAGTGTATGGGATTTGCCGACTTTATCAATCAGGCACTTTATGTGTTGTATTTCAGGCAACTCGTGTGTCGTATCAGGCACCTCGTGTGTCGTATCAGGCACCTCGTGTGTCGTTTTAGGCACTTTATGTGTCGTATACTGATCAGGTACTATGTACCGTTTTAGGCACAATGTGCCGTATTGGTGTGTTTGGGTTGGAATCCGTGTATCCGTCAAAGTCCGGGTTTGTTAATAGGGTAAATAAGTGAAAGATAAATCAAATAAATTTGATTGATCAAGCTATTGAAATGAAACGAAAAATTGAATTGAGAATTGAAAATTTAGATATGAAATTGAAAATATGAACCAAAGGTTCATGAAATGATTGGAGTTCGAATTGATGATATATGATGCCACTTGATGAATTGAAATGTGATTTGAGATATATGAATCGCATGTATATACTGAAAGCTATCAGGGATAGTAAGTTGATATGATATAAATAAAATTGACTGTTATTGAAATGAATTAAAATGGAATATGATTGATAAGTGTATAGTTGAATATAGTTTAATGATATTGAATTGTGAGTAAATTAAGGGAAGCTATACCGAGTAGTAAGTGAAAGAATGGAGTAAATAATAATGGATTTAGTCAAGAATTGAACAATTATGTTATTGTGTTTATTATATGATTTGTATAAAATTTATATGGTAAGTAGTTGAAATTTATCTATGAATAAATAATTGAATAATTGTAATTGTTATTATGATCTTAAATATTTGTTATATTATTAATTGTTCGGATTATAGAAATACCACTGAGTATACCATACTCAGCGTACGGTTTGTTTTCGTGCGCAGGTTAAGTAAAGATAGTACGTTGACTCAGCATCCCAAGACGATCCCGAATTCATTAAGGTAAAGTATGTTGAGTATTGATAATGGCATGCACCTAGGACGTTTTATGAGAGTCATTTAGGTTATAGAAGTATTGATGAAATGAGCAAATTATGGTTGGCAACGATATGTAGTATGAATTTTGAAATTTACTAAGAATTCGTAGTGATTCTAAATTAGTCCCGAATTGAATTTACTGTTCATATTGGACCGCGAGGGCCCATTAGAGGGACGACATCTTAAAACTAGGATGTGTGTGAATATTTATTTTAATTAATGACCGGAATTGGACTGTACTGACTGGTAATGTCTCGTAACCCTGTTCTGGTGACGGTATAGGGTTAGAGGAGTATGTCCATCTTGATACAACAACAAATCACATATATATTAAGTCATCTAAGTAGCACAACAAAAACGAGAGCATATACAAAAGATGAACAAAAAAGCAACTCTTTATGATACAAAAGAAGAAAAAAGAGAAAAAAAAAAAGCGTACCTTTATCTTTCCCTTCTTCCCCTTTCTCTTCTATTCAGTATCCAAAGGTAAATATGATCATGAAGTAGTAGGTGAAGCTACTGCAACAGATTGTGATTCCTCCACCAGTAATTTCTCTAACCCGGGTTTCAATTCCCTGTTACAAAAATCGGAAAGGATTGAACCAATAAAATGAGAACTGAGAAGAAGATGGGTGAAATAGCTGAGTGAGGGTTTCGGCTTACCGATTGGTTGCAGTAGAGGAGTGCGACGGTGACACAGCAGATGGTCGAGTCGACGGCGATGCAACAGATGGTTGGGTCCGGCGATGGAGAGATGGGTTGGGTTTTGATTTGCTAAAAATTTAGGGTTAGGGGGAAAATTTTAGGGGAAAACACTTAGGGCTTTTCGGGTATATCTTTGGGGATAAATGGGTGGAAAAAAAACGCCGCCATTTAGGTAGAAAACTGAATACGTTTGCGGCATTTTCAACCAAGCGCCACTAACTACAAAGTATAAAACGACGCCGTTTTACTCACACATTACACATATTTGCGATGTTTTTGACCTAAACGCTGGTATTGCATAGCCTATTGCGGTGTTTTAGAACAAACGCCACTAACAACAAGGATAAAACGGTGTCATTTTTAGGACTTGTAATACACATTTGCGGCGTTTTATGGAAGCGCCACTAAATAAAAAGTATAAAACGTCGCCATTTTGCTAACCACTTATCACATTTTGCGGCGTTTTTAGTAAACGCCACTAATAACAATGGTAAAACGACCGTTTTACTCACACATTACACATATTTGCAGCGTTTTTAACTAAAACGTCGGTAATGTATAGCCTATTGCGGTGTTTTGAAACAAACGCCACTAAAAGCAAGGATAAAACAGCGTTGTTTATAGGACTTGTAATGCACATTGGTAGCATTTTATGGAAGCGCCACTAAATGAAGAGTATTTTAATTTTTTCCTTTCAAATAAATAATTTTTTAAAATTTAACTAATATTTAAAAGAATTAGATAAAATTTGAAATATTGGAAATTATTTAAAATTTGAAATATTGAAAATTATTTAAAATTTGAAATCTGAAAATTATTTAAAATTTTAATTCTTGAAAATTATTCTAAATTTGAAATCTTTAAATCTATAAATCTTTAAATTATTTAATATCTAAATTAAAAACAACCCCTAACCCCTAACCCTTAAACCCCTAACCCTTGTCCCTTTAATCCTATAACCCTTAAAACATATCCCTTTAAGCCCTAAACTCATAACCCCTGACCCTATAACCCTTATCCACTATCTCATTAACCCTAAACCCTTAAACCCTAAACCTTACATCCCAGCCCTTAAACCATAAACCATAATCCCTAAACTCATAACTCCTAAATCGATACTCTATAAACCTTAAAATATTAACTCATAAACCATAAACCCCTAACCCACGTCCCCTTAACCATTAAACCACTTAACCCCTAACCCTTATCCCCTTAACCATTAAACCCATAACCCTTAACCCTTAAACCCATAACCATTAAAACCCTTAACCCCTACCCACTAATCCCTAAACTTTAAACCCTAAACCCATAATCCCTAAACATATAATCCCTGAACCTTAAAATATTAACTTATAAACCATAAACCCTAAACTATAATGATAATTAATTCAATATTTTAAAATTAATATTATCTCTTTTATGATTATATAAGAATTTCTTTAATATATATTTTGACAAACAATCAGTCATATACCCAAAAAATTTTAAAATAATTTTAAATGATAGTATTTTAATTTTTTCATTTTTAACATATGTTTTTATATGTTTTTATTTTCAAATTTTTTCTACGTGTCATTATTTTTTTTGAAGAATTTAAATATTCAATTAAAAATAAATTGTATTTTAATCAATATAATAAATAAACCATTTAAATAATAAATATATAGATAAAATATTTTTTGCGGAAAAAACGCCGCTAATACTCTACCTATAGCAGTAGAAAACGCCGCTAATGCCACTCAGATTAAACACAAAACAACGGCGTCTTGCTGAATCTTTTTGCAGCGTTTTTCAAAAAACGCCGCTAAAAGCTTACCATTACCGGTGTTTTTAGAAAGCGCCGCTAAAGCAGCTAAAAGCTCAATACAAAACAACGATGTTATGCAAAATTAAAAACGCCGTTAAAGGTGTACCTATAGCGGCGTTTTTAGAAAAAGCGCCGCTAATGCTCGATAATTAACGGCGTTTTTTAAAAGCGCAGTTAAAGCCATTAAAGGCTCAATGCAAAATGAGGTCGTTGTGTTAAATTTTTTGCGGCGTTTTTCAAAAAGCGCCGCTAAAGGTGAACCTATAGCGGCGTTTTTTAGAAAGTGCCACTAATGCTCGTTCTTTAGCGGCATTTTTGGAAAAGCGCCACTAATGCTCATTCTTTAGCGGCGCTTTTCATTTAAATGCCGCTAAAAACGCAACTAAAAACCTGTTTTGCTGTAGTGAAGGGAACTTGCTCGAAGAGAAGGCATATTAGCGTATTCCCCCTATTCAAAATCTCTATTACAAGACTTATACTTTTCTTATTAAAGCCATATGAGAGCCTATAGATCATACCTATTTTTTCTATCAATATAGAAAGTATCTTATTCGCTCGCCATGGAAGCACTTAAGTAAGATAGGAATGAAAGAAAGGATGAAAGCAGTTATAACTGCATCCAAGGAAATTGGAAATATGATAAGGTGTTACCAATTAGTGAGACAAGCTTCCAGGTCAAAGCAAAGGCAACTCTCTCTAGATTAAAGAAAGACGAAGAAGTGTCAATGGTTGCGAGGAAACCCACTGTAAAAGTCACTGCAACTGGCTCAAGAATAGCATGGCTGGCAAAAGAAATTGAAATAGATGTCAAAAACTAGATCCCTCTTCATTGGCAATGGAACTATAAAAATGGAAGGCATTATCAATGGAGGGTCCTGAGTAATTAAGTACCCAACCTTACACAGTACACTAGCTTGGGAAAGATTATGAACGGGAAACTCAAGATAGATAAACTAGCCTTATTAAGTTAAGCAACCCTAGCAAAGGGAAGATAAAATATGCTAATAGGTATAGTTATCTAATTGTATAAGGCTAACTTTATGTATATGCTTAGGTAAGAAGAAAACTATATCATATCCTACAAACTCGCCCTTTATTGTATGTAATATAAGCAAGCTCAAGGCTAAGAGATTAGCTATTGGAATGCTTTATGGCTATCAAGTTTGAAAGTAGAAAAGGTCAATCAAGCACTGTAGTACAATCCAACTGGAGTAGTGCAAGGCTAACTTGTTTTTGTACATACAAGAGCGGCAAGCAAAAAATAAAAATTTCTTTCTCTTAAGGAAGACTCCGGGTTTGCAGGACCTTTATCATATTCTTTATTCTTTTTCTCTATACCATATGCTTTTTTTTCGGGCAAGCAAGTAGTGATTTTAGGCAAGTAAGCCCCTAAAATATATATAAGTGCTAGTTTACAGCCTTTACTTTCTCCCTTACTAGCTTTGAGTTGGAGTTTCTTTCGATCAATGTTGGTGCAGGCCAAATTTCCATCCTTTTTAATTCGAATTATGCCTTTGAGTCAACTAGAAAGTAGAAAGCAATCTGCTAAAAAGTGAAAAGCCATCAGGATCAAGAAGAGCGGCGGGATAGGGATAGACCTTATGAATTTGATATTTTCCGTCTATCCCGTGGGAGCCTTTGTAGGAGTAACCTTTCCTTTAGTCCCTTTAAAAAAACCAATTAGGTTGTCAACTTTCCATTCAGTTCCCTTGGCGTGCTAATCCCCTGCAGTTTTAAATCTTCCTTCCAAATCAATCTATAGGTCTTCTCCAACAGTATAAGTACTAGCATTTGTATCTGTAATTGATAGTTTAATTCCTCCTTTTGCAAAAGGTGCTAGGTCAAAGGCGACTAGTGCGGAATATGTTTTTTCTAGAGCAGAATAGGGCCTTTCATAAAGCAAGCAGTATATGGGATTTCTAGGGATAAAATGGTGCGTAAGACTTTGATAGGGAGATTAGGAAAACTATAAATTAAGTTCTCAAGTGAGTGGGCTATTCTGTGAGCAAACTTGTCTAGAAGTCTCTTTCACATTTCTGTAAGTGATTTAATATAGGGGAGGGTTGTGAGAGAGTATTCAAAAAAGATTTTCTTGGAGGAAAAAGATCTCCTTTCTTTTTCTGTTTTGGGGAGGGCTAGTCTTGTCATAAGGGCATCCAGGTCTCTTCCTGCCAGTGAGAGTTCTCTTGCATCCCCTACATCTACTTCTATACCTTCTACTTGGAATCTAGTTTCAGTACCATATGGGTCAAGGTCGGATCGTGCAGGCTAAGGCTAGGTTAAAAGCTTAGGGTTGGGGCTTTAGCGAGGAAGGTAGTCTTCTTCTTCCAAGTCAAATTTCTTTCTTTCTCTCGGCTGGGCTAACGCTAACGGTAAAAGATTCCCAGATAGGTCTACAGAAAGATATCCTTTTTTCTTTCCTTGTATGTGGGGCTATCCTGGTGGGCTGGATAGATCTCTTTACTCTTTCCTATATTCCTATAGTATAGGGATAATGAGGGAGGAAGACTTTTGAATAGGCTTTTTTTCCTCTTGAAAGAGCTAGTGAGTTTCGGTCGATTTGAGTGCTCTTGGATAGGGTTCTCTGCTATCTAGAGGAAGGCTAGGGGTTTCCAATTCTAAGCTAAGCTCCTGCCATGGTTTTTGGATAACAAAGCTAAACCCTTATAGTTGGCATGCTAAGAGCAACTTCTTGAAGTGCTAGTTTCGATCTAGCTCCAGTAGGAGTTGCTCAACCATTTCCAAATGAGTTCGTTTTCTGCTTGTCTCTCTCAATGTGTGTCTGTGAAGGCAAAGGCAATGGGATTTTTTCGAGTAATAAAAGAGTAAGCTAGCCAGTCCTTCTATTTCCTTGCGAGCCAATCTTTGCCCACTTTTTTGCTAAACCAGTTCCAGTTTTTTCACCTTTTGCCTTTGCTGCTGGTGAAGGTAGTGGTGGCGATTTTTTTCTATGGTAGGGTAGCTATATAGAATAGATCTTGGTTGACACTAGGATAGCTCTTCTTGTCCCTTCTTTCTCTTTTCGTTTTTGCTAGCCACTTCGAGTCCTTAAAAAAGCCCAACTGCAGAATCCATATTTATGTTGTCAATGTTTTGACTTCTTTCCAAGCCGAGTCAACAGGCCTAAACTCTTTCTTTCCTAAGGCAGGAAAGAAAGTCTTGATCAAATGGGTAAGGAAGGATATCAGTAGTTCCATTGCCAGTTGGAGTTTTAGTGGAAACTACTCTTTCTTACCTTACGAAATCAGCTTTCAATCCAGCAGGAATAGCAGGTTACAGGGCAATCTCTTCTGTGAGCAAACAAAGAATTGAGAATCTATTAAATCTTACTTGTGCCTGTTAGCATCTTAGTGGCTAGCTTCAGCTTTCTTATCTGTATTGGACTATTTTGAATTAGCATCTTTATAGTTTCATCCGATTCCAGATGAATTTGGAGTCCTTCCTGCTAGTGCTTTGCCTTCCATTTACAGGGTTGGAGTACTATTAGTTGCCTATGGATAAGTAGTCTTTGTTGCCTATTCAACCGCAGAATAAAGAGAAGCCTATACAGTAGTATATGTATACCTTACATATCCTGCAATTCCTTATGCCTTCGGTCGAGTTGGAGTTTCATGCCTCACATACAGTGCTAGTTTCCTATAAGGCATTGGGAGTTCTCTCTCTGAATCCAGTGGCAGTTTCTTTCCTGGAATGAAAGCTTTGACCTTTTAAGAGTCATATATAAGGAGGTAGGCTAGCAAGACAGTTAGAGATGAGATGTCAAGACAGCCAGTGGAAAGATTTTCACCTTATCCAGTACCAGTTGCAGAACCTTCCCTTTTTTTCGGGGTTTGAATTCCAGTCTGAGTGGAAGGTGGGTTATCTATTCTCATCATTTTTCTTACTTCTACCTATCCCTTATGATCCCACTTTCTTTCCCTATTTTACTGTACCGTAAGAAAGTCTAAGGGTATAAGCCCCTAAGGCAGTCCTAATAGATTATCTTACCAGGCCAATCCTAATTGAATGCACCAGTGCCTTTATATCCAAGCTAGCCAATAAGAGATTTTTCTTTTGCAGGACATTAGACTAGAAAGTAGTTTTTTATACATGAGAGCAGTAGGCTATCTAGACTGTCCCATTAGAAAGAAAGCCAACGGAAAAAGTTTAAAGCATTATCTTACTTAAGTAAGTGAGATAAAAGGGAAAGGAAAGAAAGAGACTTTACTTTGGTAATAAAGTGGGCAATAAGGAAGTCAAATAAAAGGGGTTATAAATCAAAAGTGGGTTTCTCGGTAAGCTTGAAGGTAGTAGTTATATTATAGCTAAATCTTTCTATGTCGATCTAGGTGAGCAAAGACGGTCTTCTCTGCCAGTTATCTTGCAGCAAGTAGCAAGTTGGTTCAGTGTAAATTCCTTTCTTTCTTTTTTATTTCTCCCCTCCTGGGGCTTACTTCCCCTTTATGGAAAGAGGAGACAGATAGATTAGAATGGGTGAGATAATGTCCCTTACCACAATAAAAGATCCGGATTGCGCAGACACCTCTTCATGCACCTCTGCTGCTTACCCAATGCCTTACTTATACCACAATAGAACTCAAGGCAATAAAGCAAGAAGAAAATTCACTTCATGAGTTACAAAAGATCAAATCAAGCCTACGACTTAAAGAAACTATCGGGAATGGGAACACAACCACATAAGCCACTTCCCAGACTACCAATCCTTACAACAAGAATGAAAATTGTAAATTGAAAAGGCTCTTCCCACACCCACGGCAGCTCATCCAGGGAAGAAAGAAAAGTCAGCACTTGCTTCTTTTTCTGGTACAACAACTAAAGCAAGAATCAAATGTTTTAGAGCCTTCTTGACATACAAGAGTGAGTCACTTCATTTGAAAAAGAAGAAATAAGGAGGGAAAGCAGTTTTTCTAACCAAAGTCAAAGAAAATGCCCCAACATAAAGGCTAGGGGATGGTCCGATACCTCTTAACTCGAAATCGAATATTCAAGAGACAAAGACAATAAAGTAAAGGATCGTGAAGTGAACCATCAATTATGAGAGGAACTTCACTCGCTAAGAGAAAAAAGATAAATGATAGAGGATAGACAGAAAGAGAAGTAATAGTGGGAAAAGAGATGTCCCGATTCCAATACTTAATGAATGGACCAATCCAAGACTTTTTCTGCTACCAGAATCGACAGCTGCTCTTACCTTACTAGCATAATACCAAAATGGCTCTTAGTCGACTAAAGGCTACAAGACTGCTTCTACACCTACAACCCTCGCTCTCAGAGAAGGACAGAACGGACAAGAATGACTTTTATTTTAATCCTCAAGCTACAAATAGGCTACTGGGCCTTCCACGCGGGTAGAGCTAGAAAGAATAATGTAAGAAAATACCCTTTATAATTGCCATCACTGAAAAGCAGTACAAGTAATACACGAACACACTAAAAGGAGAAAAAGACCTAGACTAGGGGAATTTCACAAGGGATGCACCCACAAAGAAAGCATAGGCGAGTAGTTACTTCACTTAATACAAATAATAACTTGAAAACATAGAGGAATTTCTACAAATTAGGAAAGGCCTTCCAATCCTAGCTTTTGAAAGAAGAGAAAAGATCAGACCTGCAACCCCATCACAGACAGCGAAGACTTCGAATGATAGACCGACGGAAGTGACCCATAACTAATGGTGCACTTCGCTCGTCAACCAAGATGACATATGTATATACCAAACTCATCAATTAAACATTAGACATATTCCACCTATACATGCCATTATAACCTTAACCAAGACATCAAAATCTACCGATATAATCGTTGGATAGTGTGATAGATCTCCGACGAGCTTCCAACCCGATCGAGCTTCTAATAATCTAAAAAGTAAAGGACAAACAACTACGTAAGCAATGAATGCTTAATAAGCTCATATAAACTTTAGTCATATCAACCCATTTCAAATATGAAATTTATACATATCAAGAATAATCTTATACCAATATTGCAAGATTCATGAAACCATATTCAACAACTCACAAAGTGAATAAATTTACAACATCACATATACATATCATCCCTAGCATCATAGGATTTATAAAACTTTAAACCCTTTCCAAATTCTCTTACTTTTATTTGCATTTCATTACTTTCCATTGCATTTACTTTATTTAACTTAAATAGCAACTTCAATTCAACTCATCATTTCCTTTTTCATCATTTTACACTTCAAGTATGAACTTACCATTTTATTACCTTTCTACACCCATTTCATATGTATAACACACAAAACATAAGCATATCATCAACCATAGCTACAAGCTATTGCATTTAAATAAAGCTCTTTTGGAATTAACCACATGATAAACCATTTCATAAGAAATTACATAATTTAAATCTTACCATTCTTTCATGAACACAAGCATATTTCCATTTGGGCACTTACCATTTCTATGCATAACTTATAAGTAAGCATAATACAATCCAACCAATAGCTTGGCATAGCATACTTGAACATATTTCATATGAATTCAATATGGATAACCATTATACTTGAATATGATTCAATTGGATATAACATCTTCCATAACATAACATGCTTTCCATATATTTCATCATTTCAATGTATTTTATATATACATGTATTTGTTCGTATTGAACATTTATCGTTTCCTTTCTAATTTATGCTCGTTGAACCGTTTAGAATATCGTTGGATACTCGGGATAGCTCACACAGAGTGTGCTAACTCACACACAAAGTGTACTAACTCACATAATTGTTATCCATCAATTCCTGTGCATATATGCTCACACGAGCTATGCAAATGGGTCTACTCACACAAGCTGTGGGTTGAAACGTAGCTACATGATACAGCTCACACGAGCTGTGGAATATCCGTAACAAATGCCGGACCTCAGCCATCAATAGAACACTTAAGACTAGCACTCGAATCATGTAAACCCTAATGACATGTCATTTGTATCCTAAGAATTCCTAAGGTTCAAACGGGGTTAGATAGTCGTAATACGTCGTTGGATTTACATTGTTTCATAACATGATAAATTGTATAATAACATATATATTGATTCATTTTCAATAAAAAAATCATATAATAACATTCAATTTAACCAACAATATACACAATACAGTTCATACGAACTTACCTGGCTAAATTGCAGAAATGTCAAAGTATAGGGACATTTTGGTAATTTTTCATTCTCCTCAATTTTCTACCCGATCTTGATCTAAATTAATAATTTCATTCAATCTATTAACTTAGATTGTAAAATAATGTATTTTATGCAATTTATTCATTTTTGACATTTTTACAAAATTGCCTTTAAAATTTTACTTTTATTCAATTTAGTCCCTAAGCCCAAAACATGCAAATTAACCATTTAATGCCAAATTACAACAGCCGAATATTCATGGCACCCATATCAAACTACATTTGCAACAATTTCACCTCAAATCCTTAAACTTTTATTATTTTAACAAATTAGTCCCTAATCGTTAAATTCATTAAAAATCACTTAACAAAATACTTTTAATTATCAATCAACATTCCAAATTCATTGTCTAACATCAAAATCAGAAGATTCATCAATGGAAACATTCAAAATCTTTAACAGTTTCAAAATCGAAGGTACGTGTGACAACCCAAATTAGACCCTGGTCGGAATGTGGTTTCGAGACCACATTACCGAGCCAAAAATTTATTTTTGTGTTTTAATTACATAAATTTTTGTGTGACAGTGAATATATGAGAAATTAAATGCTTAATATTAGCTTTAGGAATGTGAATTAATTCGAAAAGGACCTAGTTGACGAAGTTAGAAAAGATGATAGATGAATTATAAGGAGTAATTAATAATAGGGAGAGGAAGCATGGCTTTGCATGTCAAATTACCCATAAAATACATGGTGGCCGGCCAAGGAGTGATGATGCTCCACTCATTCTAATTTAATATGTTTTTTTTGGTTAACAAATGATGGGAATAATAATAGGAAAGTGAACAAAAAAAAGGGGTGTTCATATTTGCCATCTCCTAGCCGAAAAACCAAGAAAAAGAAAGGGAGAAAAATTTTGAAGAAGTTCGGCCATTGCTTGTATCTAGGAGGAGTGTTTGATGTTGTGGCATGAAAATGAGGGAGTTTGAATGCTTAATAAGGAGGGAAGAAGGAGTGTTCATGTTTTCTTTCTTTTGCAATTGTCGTAACTAGAGGAAGAAGAGGAAGCAAGATTCGGCCAAGGTGGTCCTTTAGATCAAGGTATGTTCAATGATATTTTTGGAAGTTTACACAACCTTTGGGTCATGAGTCTAAATTCTATCTATCCCATGGTTGGATTTGGGGTTGTTGGAGAGTTAGGATTCGGCTAAGGAGCTTAAAAAATTTTAGTTGATACCTTGATGCTATTAGCATGCTAGTTATATGGATGTGTTAAGTTGCTTGTTATGTTAGCATGAAAGTTGAAATTGTTAAGCTATTTTGTTGGAGGTGCCGAATTTAGGACTAAGAAGAGAATGAGTATTCGGCTAACATAGTGGAAAGGTGGGTGTTGCCGATTGTTAGATTTAGACTATGGGAGTGGCTATAATGGGCATTAAGATGTGGAACTTAAGAAATGTAGTTATATGTGGATTTACATGATGTTACAAATAGATGTGAAAATATGCTAGATTAGGAAAATTCGATCAAGTGTTCATGAGATGAAATTAGGTGTTTAAATGATGTTATAGTTGACATTGTACATATATACATACATTCGGCCATCTAATTGAGTATGAAGGTGGTGTTAAATCTAATTGTGATGCCCATTCCGAAGTATATATACATATATATATACATAAGTATGCCCATTCGTGATGTTACCTTTAATTATGTGTATAATCGACTAAATGGGTAATTAGTGAGGATGGTTGCCGAATATACAAACATACATATGCATGTGTAATTGAATTATGAATGTTTAGCAAGATGGTTAAACTAGTTGATTTATTGATTAAGCTCAAGGAGTTAAAGGAGGAGAATCAAGCAAAGGCAAAGAAAAGATCATCGAGTAGCCGAGTTGGAACCGTCTTACCCAACACAAGGTAAGTCATTAAGCATATATTTTGTATTAATTTAAATGGTCATAACGTCTATGTAATGATGCTGAATGGAATGATAAATATATATATACATGTATGCATGGGGTGATGAAAGTATTGAATGAAAAAGAAAAGAGGTGAGATGTATTGAGTTGTTGGTTTCGGCACTAAGTGTGCGGGTGTAAACATTTATGATCATGAGATTGGCACTAAGTGTGCGGGTTCAAATTGTATAGCACTAAGTGTGCGAGGTTGATTATATAGCACTAAGTGTGCGAGTTCGACTATTAAGCACTAAGTGTGCGGGCTTATTATACATTCTCTAATAAATATACATGCTCTAAGTGTGCGGCCTTATCGAGTCAATCATGGACAACGGTACGAGTAAACACCTTGAGCTCATGAGGAATAGACATTTTATTTATATTTGGGATTGAGCTTGGTAAGTCTTGAACCACTTGAAGATAAATGCATCCAATGTCATATGGTGTAATGTATGAAATGTCAAAGTAGGGCTTGGTATGAGATCGAACCGAAATGCCTAAGGAATTATAGCACAGTTTGGGTATGGATGGAGGATTTTAATCCCGCATTATTTATTTTCTCTTATGATATATTATTACTGAATGGCAATGTAATGCTTATGACTTACTGAGTTATATACTCACTCGGTGTTTGCTTGTCACCTACTTTAGGTTTCTTGGACTCGTCTTTTTGCGTGCTCGGGACTGTCATCGAAGTCATCACACCGGCTAGCAACTTTTGGTATCTTCTTTTTAGTCGGTCTAGGAGAACATTTCGGCATGTATAGGCTAATATGTTTTGTTGAAATTTGGTATGTAAACTTTTAGCCATGCGAAAATGGCATAAATGTTCGGTTGGATTTGGTTCTATAATGTTAGGTCGTAAGTCTTGGTAATTCGATTTTTATGCCATATGTCATGGTTGATTATTTTTGGTGTTAAAATTCATGATATGGCAATAGTGTAGTAGGGAGATGTTTGACAATGATTAGCCTTTGGCATGGCTAGTCATGATCATAATTTGTGATATGTATGATGAATTACTAGTTAGATCAAGGAGAAATCACGAAATAGGCATAGTTGCTTTAGTAACAGATGCTGGCAGCAGCAGTGACGTGAGATTGAAAAATCACTAAAAATAGTAGGAATGAAATTAATTAATGAATAAATCATGTAATCGAAGCTCGATGAGTCTATTTTCATATAGAAGAAACGAAATGACCATATGAGCTGTATGTTAGGAGATAATTAAACTCTTGTGAAACAGGGCCAGAGCGATTTCTGGATCCCCTGTCCCGACTTTAGAAATTCACCCTAAATTAATCAGAGATAATTAGAAGTCATGCTTTATATGTATAGATTCCCTTTTGAGTCTAGTTTCATTAGAAACCAACGGCATAAGTATTGGAGCTCTGTAAATGGAGATATCTAAGTCGTAATGCACAAGGGTCAGAGTAGTCCAACCCAGGAACAGGGACGACTTTAACTAATAAACTGTACCAATTGGCCCGACCAAAAATTCTACAAAAATTCTACCATATAGATATATGAGTCTAGTTCCGGGGAAAATTTACAGAACTGGATTTCGAGTTTCAGAACTCAAGATATGATTTTTAAAGTGACTAGTACGCAGATTGGCAGCTTGTCTGGGAAATTTTTAATAAGTGGTTTGAAGTCTGTTAACACCTCGTGTTCGACTCCGGCAACGGTCTCGGGTTCGGGGTGTTACAATTTAATTGGTATCAGAGTTATGGTTTAGTCGGTTCTAGGACTACCATAGCACGTACGAGTCTAGCTATACATGCCTTAATGTTAATGTTTAAATGTGTGATGACTTCTGACGGTTAAAATTTTTGTTTTGATTAGTAAATGGATCCCGGTGTAGAGAGAACCTTGGCGGATGACGTTGAAAGTGTAGCGGCTGCTCCTACACAAGGGACGCCGCCTGTTGAACCTCAGTCATCTGCGAATAATCAAGGTGAGGGGGCTAAACAAGCCTTCTTTACCATGATGAATGAGTGGGTCGCGCAATATGCCCGAACCAATCCGGCTGTCCAACAATTCCCGAATTTGAATAATCCACCCCAAGAGCCCGTGATGCCATCAGTTACTGATCCTGTGAGGCTGAGTAAGCCACCTGTAGACTTGATTAGGAAGCGCGGGGCTGAGGAGTTCAAGGCCATAGTTACTGATGATGCTGAAAGGGCCGAGTTCTGGCTTGATAACACCATTCGGGTGTTTGATGAACTGTCATGCACGCCCGATGAATGTCTAAAGTGTGCTATATCCTTGTTGCGGGACTCAGCCTACTATTGGTGGAGGACCCTGATTTCCATAGTCCCAAACGAACGAGTTACTTGGGACTTCTTTCAAATGGAATTTCGAAAGAAATATATTAGTCAACGGTTCATTGATCAAAAGCGTAAGGAATTCTTGGAACTCAAGCAAGGCCGTATGACAGTATCTGAATACGAACATGAATTCGTAAGATCAGTAGGTATGCCCGGGAGTGTGTAGCTGATGAGGTTGCTATGTGCAAAAGATTCGAAGAAGGATTGAATGAAGATTTAAAGCTACTAGTGGGTATTTTGGAGATAAAAGAATTCGTAACACTAGTCGAACGAGCCTGCAAGGCGGAAGAACTTGGAAAGGAGAAGAAGAAGGCTGAATTTGAAGCTAGAGACTATCGTAAAAGATCGACGGGTAAAGCTCCGTTCTCAGCTGTAAAGAAGTTCAGGGAGGACACTAATAAGTCGAGGACGACTGCGGGAATTTCCATCAGAGCACGACCATCGACGGACTCCCGAGCTACTTCGATAGCTAGTGTGGGCAATAATCGTCAAGAGAAACCTGAATGTCCCCAATGCGGAAGACGACACATAGGTGAATGTTGGGGTAAGTCTACTAACAGGGCCTGTTACGGATGCGGTTCGAAGGACCACTTCATTAGAGATTGCACGGAGCTTGATGAGAAGAATAAGATTCAAGGTGCAAGACCTAGTGGAGTGACAACTAGAGGTAGACCACCGAGAATTTTAGGAGGTAGGGGTGGTAGTCAGAGAGGGGCCTCTGATACGGCTGCTCGAGCCGAGAACCGTACTCCTGCTAGAGCATATGCCATTCGCGCACGAGAGGAGGCATCCTCCCCTGACGTCATCACTGGTACCTTCACTCTCTTTGATACTAATGTGATTGCATTGATTGACCCTGGCTCTACTCATTCATATGTATGTGAAACCTTAGCATCCAGTAAGACTCTACCTGTTGAGTCTACTGAGTACGTAATTCGAGTGTCAAACCCTTTGGGTCAATACGTACTTGTTGATAAAGTGTGTAAGAGATGCCCTCTAATAATCCGAGAATCCTGTTTTCCGGCCGATTTGATGCTTTTGCCGTTTGACGAATTTGATGTTATTCTTGGTATGGATTGGTTGACCGTACATGATGCAGTGGTGAACTGCAAAAGAAAAACCATTGATTTGAGGAGTGCAAATGATGAGGTAGTCCGAGTTGAGTCTACCGATTTGAAGGGGGTGCCAGTGATAATATCTTCAATGACCGCTCAGAGATATGTGAAAAAGGGTTGTGAAACATACCTTGCGTATGTATTTGATAGCAAAGAGAAGGAAAGGAAACTTGAATCAGTACCAGTGGTTTGTGAGTATTCAGATATTTTCCTGAGGAGTTACCGGGGTTGCCACCGGTTCGAGAGGTGGAATTCGGCATCGAGATTGTACCTGGTACCACGCCAATCTCAATAGCCCCGTATCGTATGGCATTAATAGAATTAAAGGAATTGAAAGCTCAATTGCAAGAATTGATGGATAGAGGTTTCGCTCGACCGAGTTTTTCTCCATGGGGCGCACCCGTATTGTTTGTGAAAAAGAAGGATGGAACCATGAGATTGTGAATCGATTATCGTCAGTTGAATAAAGTGACCATAAAGAATAAATACCCATTGCCACGTATTGATGATTTGTTTGATCAATTAAAGGGAGCCTCAGTATTTTCCAAGATAGATCTGAGATCTGGTTATTATCAGTTGAGGGTTCGAGACTCGGACATACCCAAAACCGCTTTTAGAACGAGGTATGGTCACTACGAATTCTTAGTGATGCCATTTGGGCTCACTAATGCCCCTGCGATATTTATGGATTTAATGAATCGAGTATTCAGGCCATACTTGGATCGATTTGTGGTTGTGTTTATTGATGATATTTTAGTTTATTCACAAGGTGAAGCCGAACACGCCGAGCATTTGAGGTTAGTATTACAGATTTTGCGAGACAAGCAGTTATACGCAAAATTCAGTAAATGTGAATTTTGGTTAAGAGAGGTTAGCTTTTTGGGGCACGTGGTGTCCGCATCGGGTGTTAGAGTGGATTCGAACAAAATTTCGGCCATACTCGATTGGAAACCTCCGAGGAATATTACTGAAGTTAGGAGCTTTTTGGGACTTGCCGGATACTACCGACGGTTTGTAAGGGGTTTCTCGATGATAGCTGCACCGTTGACGAGACTACTCCAAAAAGATGTTGAGTTTGAATGGACAGAAAACTGTCGGAAGAGTTTCGATCGACTAAAGACCTGTTTCACCGAAGCTCCAGTGCTAGTACAACCGGAGTCCGGCAAAGAGTTTGTCATTTATAGTGATGCATCCCTACTTGGGCTAGGTTGTATGTTGATGCAAGAAGGTCGAGTTGTGGCTTAAGCGTCGAGACAATTAAAGCCGCATGAGAGAAACTATCCGACCCACGATCTTGAATTAGCAGCCATAGTGTTCGCCTTGAAAATATGGCAACATTACTTGTTTGGAGAAAGGTGTCATATTTATTCGGACCACAAGAGTCTAAAATATCTGATGACTCAAAGAGATCTAAATCTACGACAAAGACGTTGGCTTGAGTTGTTGAAGGACTACGAACTTGTTATTGATTATCACCCGGGAAAGGCTAACGTGGTTGCCGATGCTTTAAGTCGAAAAGCACTGTTTGCTTTGAGAGCGGTGAATGCTCACTTATCCGTCTCACCCGATGGGGTGCTAGTAGCTGAATTAGAGGCCAAACCATTATTGATTTGTCAAATACTTGAATCCCAAAAAGTCGATGCTGAATTGGTCACTAAACGAGCTGAATGTGCTTCGAATAAGGAATCGGAGTTCCGGATTGACGACAATGATTGCTTGACGTTCAGAGGTCGATTATGTGTTCCAAGAAATTCGGAACTTATTTCGATGATTTTGAACGAGGCTCATAATAGTCGAATGTCAGTCCACCCGGGTAGTACTAAAATGTACAATGACCTGAAACGCCAATTTTGGTGGCCCGGTATGAAACGAGACATTTCTGAATTTGTTTCAAGGTGTTTGATATGTCAACAAGTAAAAGCGGAACATCAAGTGCCATCTGGATTACTTCAGCCAATCATGATACCCGAATGGAAATGGGATCGAGTGACAATGGACTTTGTATCTGGGTTGCCTTTGACTCAGAGTAAGAAAGACTCGGTCTGGGTCATTGTTGATAGATTGACCAAGTCTGCTCATTTTATCCCTGTCCGTACGGATTTTTCGCTCGATAAATTGGCAGAATTATATGTCTTCCAAATAGTTCGGTTGCATGGGGTACCTATTTCCATCGTGTCGGATAGAGACCCAAGATTTACCTCGCGATTTTGGAAGAAATTACAAGAAGCATTGGGTACCAAGATGCACTTTAGCACCGCATTCCATCCTCAGACCGATGGCCAATCTGAGCGGATAATTCAAATACTCGAGGATATGTTGAGATGTTGTGTTTTAGAGTTTTGTGGTTCATGGGAAAGATATCTGCCTTTGATCGAATTCGCTTACAACAATAGTTTTCAGTCAAGCATTAAGATGGCACCTTACGAGGCTTTATACGGTCGTAAATGTCGTACCCATTATTTTGGATTGAACTTAGTGAAAGTAAGATCCTTGGGGTTGATTTGATTAAGGAGCCGAGTAGAAAGTCCGATATTCGCGAAGTTTGAAAACCGCTTCGGATCGTCAAAAGTCGTATGCGAATTTGAAAAGAAAAGACATTGAATATCAGGTTGGAGACAAAGTATTTCTCAAAGTTTCACCCTGGAAGAAGGTGCTTAGATTTGATCGTAAGGGCAAATTGAGTCCGAGGTTCATCGGTCCGTACGAAGTATCCGAACGAGTTGGACCAGTTGCATACCGATTAATTTCTCCCCCTGAGCTCGAAAAGATTCACAACGTTTTTCATGTCTCGATGCTTCGACGATATAGGTCCGATCCATCGCACGTAATTCCTCCATCGGAGATCGAGATTCAATCTAATTTGAGTTACGAAGAAGAACCAGTTCGTATTTTAGCACGTGAAGTAAAAGAACTACGAAACAATCTCATTAGTTAAGGTACTGTGGCATAAACACGGAATTGAAGAAGCCACTTGGGAACTTGAGGACTCTATGAAGGATCGTAATCCAAAATTATTTACCGGTAAGATTTTCGGGGACGAAAATTTCTTATGTGGGGGAGAGTTGTGACAACCCAAATTAGACCCTGGTCGAAATGTGGTTTCGAGACCACATTACCGAGCCAAAAATTTATTTTTGTGTTTTAATTACATAAATTTTTGTGTGACAGTGAATATATGAGAAATTAAATGCTTAATATTAGCTTTAGGAATGTGAATTAATTCGAAAAGGACCTAGTTGACGAAGTTAGAAAAGATGATAGATGAATTATAAGGAGTAATTAATAATAGGAGAGGAAGCATGGCTTTGCATGTCAAATTACCCATAAAATACATGGTGGCCGGCCAAGGAGTGATGATGCTCCACTCATTCTAATTTCATATGTTTTTTTTGGTTAACAAATGGTGGGAATAATAATAGGAAAGCGAACAAAAAAAAGGGTGTTCATATTTGCCATCTCCTAGCCGAAAAACCAAGAAAAAGAAAGGGAGAAAAATTTTGAAGAAGTTCGGCCATTGCTTGTATCTAGGAGGAGTGTTTGATGTTGTGGCATGAAAATGAGGGAGTTTGAATGCTTAATAAGGAGGGAAGAAGGAGTGTTCATGTTTTCTTTCTTTTGCAATTGTCGTAACTAGAGGAAGAAGAGGAAGCAAGATTCGGCCAAGGTGGTCCTTTAGATCAAGGTATGTTCAATGATATTTTTGGAAGTTTACACAACCTTTGGGTGATGAGTCTAAATTCCATCTATCCCATGGTTGGATTTGGGGTTGTTGGAGAGTTAGGATTCGGCTAAGGAGCTTAAAAAATTTTAGTTGATACCTTGATGCTATTAGCATGCTAGTTATATGGATGTGTTAAGTTGCTTGTTATGTTAGCATGAAAGTTGAAATTGTTAAGCTATTTTGTTGGAGGTGCCGAATTTAGACTAAGAAGAGAATGAGTATTCGGTAACATAGTGGAAAGGTGGGTGTTGCCGATTGTTAGATTTAGACTATGGGAGTGGCTATAATGGGCATTAAGATGTGGAACTTAAGAAATGTAGTTATATGTGGATTACATGATGTTACAAATAGATGTGAAAATATGCTAGATTAGGAAAATTCGATCAAGTGTTCATGAGATGAATTAGGTGTTTAAATGATGTTATAGTTGACATTGTACATATATACATACATTCGGCCATCTAATTGAGTATGAAGGTGGTGTTAAATCTAATTGTGATGCCCATTCCGAAGTGTATATACATATATATATACATAAGTATGCCCATTCGTGATGTTACCTTTAATTATGTGTATAATCGACTAAATGGGTAATTAGTGAGGATGGTTGCCGAATATACAAACATACATATGCATGTGTAATTGAATTATGAATGTTTAGCAAGATGGTTAAACTAGTTGATTTATTGATTAAGCTCAAGGAGTTAAAGGAGGAGAATCAAGCAAAGGCAAAGAAAAGATCATCGAGTAGCCGAGTTGGACCGTCTTACCCAACACAGGTAAGTCATTAAGCATATATTTTGTATTAATTTAAATGGTCATAACGTCTATGTAATGATGCTGAATGGAATGATAATTATATATACATGTATGCATGGGGTGATGAAAGTATTGAATGAAAAAGAAAAGAGGTGAGATGTATTGAGTTGTTGGTTTCGGCACTAAGTGTGCGGGTGTAAACATTTATGATCATGAGATTGGCACTAAGTGTGCGGGTTCAATTGTATAGCACTAAGTGTGCGAGGTTGTTATTAGCCTAGTGTGCGAGTCGACTATTAGACTAAGTGTGCGTTATTATCATTCTCTATAATATCATGCTCTAGTGTGCGGCTTATCGATCATCATGAAACGTACGGTAACCTTAGCTCGAGAATAGACATTTTTCCAAAGTAGGGCTTGGTATGAGATCGAACCGAAATGCCTAAGGAATTATAGCACAGTTTGGGGTATGGATGGAGGATTTTAATCCCGCATTATTTATTTTCTCTTATGATATATTATTACTGAATGGCAATGTAATGCTTATGACTTACTGAGTTATATACTCACTCGGTGTTTGCTTGTCACTACTTTAGGTTTCTTGGACTCGTCTTTTTGCGTGCTCGGGACTGTCATCCGAAGTCATCACACCGGCTAGCAATTTTTGGTATCTTCTTTTTAGTCGGTCTAGGAGAACATTTCGGCATGTATAGGCTAATATGTTTTGTTGAAATTTGGTATGTAAACTTTTAGCCATGCGGAAATGGCATAAATGTTCGGTTGGATTTGGTTCTATTAATGTTAGGATAAAATAACTTTTTATTTGATTGATAATCATATAAAGCGGAAGATATTTTAGCCATATGCATCAAGCTCAAACTTCCTTCTTGCATGCGTGCTCCTCCGGGAAGCACACACTAGAATAAGAGGTAAAAAATTATTTCGTAAAGTCTTGGTAATTCGATTTTTATGCCATATGTCATGGTTGATTATTTTTTGGTGTTAAAATCATGATATGGCAATAGTGTAGTAGGGAGATGTTTGACAATGATTGCCTTTGGCATGGCTAGTCATGATCATAATTTGTGATATGTATGATGAATTACTAGTTAGATCAAGGGAGAAATTCACGAAATAGGCATAGTTGCTTTAGTAACAGATGCTGGCAGCAGCAGTGGACGTGGAGATTGGAAAAATCACTAAAAATAGTAGGAATATAATTAATTAATGAATAAATCATGTAATCGAAGCTCGATGAGTCTATTTTCATAAGAAGAAACGAAACGACCATATGAGCTGTTTGTTAGGAGATAATTAAACCCTTGTGAAACAGGGCCAGAGCAATTTCTGGATCCCCTGTCCTGACTTAGAAATTCACCCTAAAATTAATCAGAGATAATTAGAAGTCATGCTTTATTATGTATAGATTCCCTTTTTGAGTCTAGTTTCATTAAGAAACCAACGGCATAAGTATTGGGAGCTCTGTAAATGGAGATATCTAAGTCGTAATGCACAAGGGTAGAGTAGTTGAACCCAGGAACAGGGACGACTTTAACTAATAAACTGTACCAATTGGCCGACCAAA